>NW_026659940.1:0-3302 GCF_009828535.3 Hylobates moloch | reverse complement strand
GAAAGGAATGGAATGGAATGCAATTGAATGGTATGGAATGGAATGGAGTGGAATGGAATCGCATGGAATGGAATGGAAAACAATTGAAAGGAATGGAATGGAATGGAAAAAAGTGAAGTGGAGTGCAGTTGAGTGGAATGGAGAAGAAAGGAAGGGAGTGGATTCGAGTGGAATGGATGGGAATGGAATGCAATGGAATAGAAAAAAACTGCTGTTGAGTGAAGTGGAGTGGAATGGAGAAGAAAGGAAGGAAGTGGAGTTGAGTGGAATGGAGTGGAATGGAAGGGAACAGAACGGAATGGATTGTAATGAAATGGAGTTGACTGGAAAGGAAGCAAATGGGAAGGAATGGAATGCAGTGGAGTAGAGAGGAGTGGTATAGAGAAGAGTGTATTGGAATTCAGTGGAATGGAATGCAACGGAATGGAATGGAATGGAATTGAATGGAATGCAGTGGATTGGAGTGGAGTGGATTGGAGGAGAATGGAATTTAATGGAAAGTAATGGAATGGAATGCAATACAGTGGAACCAAATGAAAAGGAATGGAATGGAGGGGAATTGAGTGTAGAGTATTCTAAATGAATGGATTGGAGAGGGGTGGAGGGCAGTGGAGTGGAAAGGGAAGGAATGAAATGGAGTGCAATAGATTGGAGTGTAATGGAGGGCAGTAGAGTGGATTCAGGTGAATGGAACGGCATGGAATGGAATGAAATGGAATGCAGTGCTTTTGAGTGGAGTTGCATGGAGGGGAATGGAATGGAATAGAATGGAATGGAATGGAACGGAACGAAACGGAACGGAACGGAATGGAATGCAATGGATTGGAAAACAGTGCAGCAGAGTGCATTATAGTGGAATGGAATGGAATGGAATAGAATGGAATGGAATGGAATGGAGTGGAATGGAATGGAATGGAATGGAATGGAATGGAAAGGAGTGGACTGAAATGGAGGTGAATAGGAAGGAATGGAATGTAGTGGAGTGGAGAGGAGTGCAGTGGAGAATTGTGCATTGGAATGGAATGGAATGGAATGGATTGGAGTGTAGTGGATTCTAATGGAAAAGAATGGAATGGAATGGAATGGGACGGAAAGTAATGGAATGCAATGGAATGGAAGGCAATGGAATGGAATGGAATGCAATGGAATCAAATGGAATAGAATGGAATGGAATAGAATGTAAGGAATTGGAGAGGAATGGAATGGAATGGAATGGAATGGAATGGAATGGAATGGAAGGCATTGGAGTGGAATGGAATGGAATGGAATGGAATGGAAGGAATTGAATGGAATGGAATGGAATGAAATGCATTGGAATGGAATGGAAAGGAAAAAAGTGTAGTACAGAGGAGTGGAATGGAGGAGAAAGGAAGGGAGTGGAGTGGAGTGGAATGGAGCGCAATGGAAGGGAATGAAAATGAATGGAAGGGAATAGAATGGAATGGAAAGGAACGGGAAGGAACAGAAAGGAACGGAAGGGAATTCAATGGAATGGAATGGAAAGGAGTGGCCTGGAATGAAGGAGAATGGGAACGAATGGAATGCAGTGGCGTGGAGAGGACTGGAGTGGAGAAGAACGGATTTGAAGGGAATGGAATGGAATGGAATGGACAGGAATGGAATAGAATGGAGTGGAATGGAAAGGAATAGAATGGAATGGAAAGGAATGGAATGGAACGGTATAGAATGGAATGGAAAAAAATGGCATGGAATGGAAAGAAATGAAAGGGAATGGAATGGAATTGAATTGAATGGAATGGAATGGGATGGAATGCAACGGTGAAATAAAATGTGAGCTGACATTGTGCCACTGCAATCCAGCCAGGGTGACAGATTGAGAACTTGTTGAAAGGAAGGAATAGAATAGAATAGTGTGGAATGGAATGGAATGGAATGGAATGGACAGAACAGAAAGGAATGGAATGGAATGGAATGGTATGGAATGGAGTGCAATGAAACGGAATTTAACGGAATGGAATTAAATGCCATAGAATGGAATGGAACGGAATGGAAAGGAAAGGAATGGAATGGAATGGAATGGAATGGAATGGAATGGAATGGAATGGAAATGAATGGAAGAGAAGGGAAAGGAACGGAATGGAATGGAACAGTATGGAATGGAGTGCAATGAAATGGAATTTAACAGAATGGAATTAAATGGCACGGAATGGAAAGGAATGGAATGGAAAGTAATGGAATGGAAAGGAACGGAATGGAAAGGAACGGAATGGAATGGAATGGAATGGAATGGAATGGAATGGAATGGAATGAGTGGAATGGAATGCAATGAATGGAATGGAATGGAATGGAATGGAATGGAATGGAATGGAATGGTGAAATAAAATTTGAGCGGAAATTCTGCAACTGCAATCCAGCCAGGGTGACATATTGAGAACTTTTTGAAGGAAATGATAGAATATGACAGTGTGGAATTCAAGGAATGGAATGGAATTGAATGGTATGGCATGGAATGGAATGGAATGGAATGGAATGGTGAAATAAAATACGAGCTTACATTTTGCCACTGCAATACAGCCAGAGTGACAGATTGAGAACCTGTTGAAATAAAGGAATAGAATAGAATAGTGTGAATGGAATGGAAGGGAAGGGAAGGGAAGGGAAGGGAACGGAACGGAACGGAACGGAACAGAACGGAACGGAATGAAATGGAATGGAAAGGAATGGAATGGAACGGAAAGAAATGGAATGGAATGGAATGGATTGGAATGGAACAGTGAAATAAAATGTCAGCTGACATTTTGCCACTGCAACCCAGTAAGGGTGAGAGATAGAGAACTTGTTGAAAGAAAGGAATAGAATAGAATAGTGTGGAATGGAATGGAATGGAATGGAATGGAATGGAATGGAATGGAATGGAATGGAATAAAACTGATTGGAGTGGAGTGGAGTGGAGTGGATTTGAGGGAGTGGAGTGGAATGGAATGGAATGGAGTGTAATGGAATAGATTGGAAAGGAAAGGAACAAAATGGAATGGAATGGAACAGAATGGAACGGAACTAAATGGAATGGAATGGAATGCAATGGAACAGAATGGAATGAAATGGAACGGAATGAAATGGATTGGAATGGAATGGAATGGAACAGTCAAACAAAATCTAAGAAGACATTGTGCCACTGCAATCCAGCCATGGTGACAGATTAAGAACTTGTTGAAAGAAAGGAATAGAATAGAATATTGTGGAAAAGGAATGGAATGGAATGACATGGAATGGAATGGAATTAAAAGGAATGGAATGGAATGGAATGGAATGGAATGGAATGGAATGGAATGGAATGGAAT
>NW_026659939.1:0-3302 GCF_009828535.3 Hylobates moloch | reverse complement strand
AATGGGATGGAAAGGAATGGAATAGAGAGGAGTGGAGTGGAGTTCAGAGGAGTGGATTAGAGTGGATTCGAGTGGATTAGAGTGGATTCGAGTGGAATGTAATGTAAGGGAATGGAATGGAATGCAGTCGATTGGAATGGAGTGGGCTGGAATACAATGGAATGGAAGGGAATGGAATGGAATGGAATGGAATGGAGTGGAGTGGAGAGAGTGGTATGGAATGGAAAGGAATGGAATTGAGTTGAGTGGAGTTGAGTGAAGGGGAGTGGAGTAGAATGGATTCGAGTGGAATAGAACTGAATGGAATGGAATGGAATGGAATGAAGTGGAATGGAATGGAGTGGAATGGAATGGAATGGAATGGAATGGAATGGAATGGAATGGAATGGAATGCAAAGGAATGGAATGGAATGAAAAGGAATGGAATGGAATGGAGCAGAGTGGAGTGCAGAGTAATGGAATGGAGTAGAAAGGAAAGGAGTGGAGTGGAGTGGAGTTTAGTGGAATAGAATAGAAAGGAGTGGAGTGGAGATGAATGTGAATGAATGGAGTGGAGTGGAGTACAGTGGATTCGAGTGGAATGGAATGGAATGGAATGGAATGGAATGGAATGGACTGGAATGGAATGGAATGGAATAGAATGCAATGCAGTGGATTGGAGTGGCGTGGAATGGGATGGAATGGAATGGAAGGAAATGGAATGGAATGGAATAGAATGGAATGGAATGGGAGTGCAGTGAAGTGCAGTGTAGTCGAATGGATAAGAAAGGAAAGCAGTGAAGTACAGGGGACTGGAATGGGATGGAATGGAAAGGAATGGAGAGGAGTGGAGTGGAGTTCAGTGGAGTGGATTAGAGTGGAGTGGAGTAGAGTGGATTCGAGTGGAATGTAAGGTAATGTAATGGAATGGAATAGAATGCAGTCAATTGGAATGGAGTGGACTGGAATACAATGGAATGGAAGGGAATGGAACACAATGGAATGGAATTGAATGGAATGCAAGGGCACATAATGGATTGGAAAGGAATGGAATTGAATGGAGTGGAGTGGAGTGCAGGGTAGTGGAATGGAGTAGAAAAGAATGGAGTGGAGTGGAGAGGAGTGGGGTTGAGTGGAACGGAATGGAAAGGAGTAGACGGGAATGGAGTGGAATGGGAATATATATATAGTGGAGTGGAGTAGAGTGTATTTGAGTGGAGTGGAATGGAATGGAATGGAAGAGAATGCAATGGAATGGAATGTAGTTGACTGGAGTGGAGTGGAGTGAAATGTAATGGAATGGAATGGAATGGAATGGAAATGATTGCAATGGAACAGAACGGAATGGAATGGAATGGGACTACAGCGGAGTGCAGTGTAGTGGAATGGAGTAGCAAGGAATGGAGTGGAGTGGAGGGGACAAGAATGGAATGGAAAGGAATGGAATGCAGCGGATTTGAGTGGAGTGGAGTGGAATGGAAAGGAACGGAAAAGAAAGGAATGAAATGGAATGCAATGGAATGGAATGGAATGGAATGGAGTGGAGTGAAGTGCAGTGTAGTGGAATGGAGTAGAAAGGAATGGAGTGAAGTGGAGTGGAATGGACTGGAGTGGAATGGTGTGGACTGGTGTGCTATGGAATGGAGTGGAGAGGAGTGGAATGGAGTGCAGTGGATTTCAGAGGAATGGAATGGAATGGAATGGAATGGAGTGGATTGGAGTAGAGTGGAGTGGAATTGGAAGGAATGGAGTGGAGTGGAGTGAACTAGAGTGTATTCGAGTGGAATGGAAAGGAATGGAATGGAATGCAGTGGATTGGAGTGAAGTGCAGTGGAGTGGAATGGAAAGGAATGGAAGGGAATGGAATGGAATGGAATGGAATTCAAAGGAATGGAATGGAATGGAATGCAGTGGAGTACAGTGAAGTGGAAAGTAGTAGAAAGGAGTGGAATGCAGTGGACTGGAATGGAATGGAATGGAACGGAATGGAATGGAATGGAGTGGTGTGGAGTGCAATGGGAAGGAATGAAATGGAGGGGAGTGGAGTGGAGTAGAGTGGCTTGGAGTTGAAGGGAATGGAATGGAATGCAGTGGATTGGAGTGGAGTGGGGTGGTATGGAATGGAATGGAAGGGAATGGAATGGAATCGAATGCAATGGAACAGAAAGGAATGAAATGGAATGGAATGGAATGCAGTGGAGAGGAGTGCAGTGTAGTGGAATAAAGTAGAAAGGAAAGGAGTGGAGTGAAGTGTAGTGGAATGGAGTTGAGGGGAATGGAGTGGAATGGAATAGAATGGAATGGAATGGAGTGGAGAGAGTGGTATGGAATGGGAAGGAATGCAATTGAGCTGAATGGGGTTGAGTGAAGTGGAGTGGAGTAGAATGGATTTGAGTGGAATGGAATGGAATGGAATGGAATGGAATGGAATGGAATGCAGTGGATTGGAATGGAGTGGAGTGGAATGGAATGGAATGGACTGCAATGGAACGGAATGGAATGGAATGGAGTAGAGTGAAGTGCAGTGTAGTGGAATGGAGTAGAAAGGAATGGAGTGGAGTGGAGTGGAATGGAATGGAATGGAGTGGTGTGGAGTGGTGTGCTATGGAATGGAGTGGAGAGGAGTGGAGTGGAGTGCAGTGGATTTCAGAGGAATGGAATGTAATGGAATGGAGTGGATTGGAGTGGAGTGGAGTGGAATTGGAAGGAATGGAGTGGAGTGGAGTGTACTAGAGTGTATTCGAGTGGAATGGAAAGGACTGGAATGGAACGCAGTGGATTGGAGTGAAGTGGAGTGGAGTGGAATGGAAAGGAATGGAAGGGAATGGAATGGAATGGAATGGAATGGAATTCAAAGGAATGGAATGGAAGGTAGTGCAGTGGAGTGAAGTGTAGTGGAATGTAGTAGAAAGGAGTGGAATGGAGAGGATTGGAATGGAATGGAATGGAATGGAAAGGAATGGAATGGAGCGGGGTGGAGTGCAATGGGAAGGAATGAAACGGAGGGGAGTGGAGTGGAGTGGGGTAGAGTGGCTTGGAGTTGAATGGAATGGAATGGAATGCAGTGGATTGGAGTGGAGTGGGGTGGTATGGAAGGGAATGGAAGGGAATGGAATGGCATCAAATACAATGGAATGGAATGGAATGGAATGGAATGGAATGGAATGTCATGGAATGCAGTGGAGAGGAGTGCAGTGTAGTGGAAGGAAGTAGAAAGGAAAGGAGTGGAGTGGAATGGAGTGGAATGGAGTTGAGTGGAATGGAGTGGAATGGAGGGGAATGGAATAGAATGGAATGGAATGGAGTGGAGAGAGTGGAGTGGA
>NW_026659938.1:0-3302 GCF_009828535.3 Hylobates moloch | reverse complement strand
ACTCCACTCCATGCAATTCCATTCCTTTCCATTCCACTCCTTTCCTCTCCACTACACTCCTCTTCTTTGTACTTCATTCCAATACATTGCACTCCACTCCACTCCATTCCGTTCTGTTCCATTGCATTCCACTCCACTGCACTCCATTACTTTCTACTCCATTTCACCTCACTGCACTCCACTCCACTCCTTTCACTCCATTCATTATATTGCATTCAATTCTGTTCCATTCAATTCCTTTCCATTGCATTCCATTCCATTCTGTTCTCTTGCATTCCATTCCATTGCACTCCACTCCACTCCACTCCACTGCATTCCATTCGAAACTCCTCCACTTCACTCCACTCCACTCCAATCCAATTCATTCCATTCCTTCACATTCATTTCCAGTCCACTCCACTCCTTTCCATTCCATTCCATTGCATTCCATGCCTTTCCATTGCATTTCAATCCATTCCATTCCCTTCAATTCCTTTCCTTTCCAATCCACACCACTCCACTCCAATCCACTGCATTCCATTCTGTTCCATTCCCTTCCACTCAAATCCACTCTACTTCACTCCACAAGTCTCCCCTCCACTTCAATGCAATCCACTGCATTCCATTCCATTCCATTGCCTTCCATTCCACTCGAATCCAGTCCAGTCCACTCCACTGATCTCCATTGCATTCCTTCCCGATCCACTCTACTGCACTCCACTCCATTCCTTTGCATTCCATTATATTCCACTCCACTCTACTCCATTCCTTTCTACTCCATTTCACCTCAATGCCCTCCACTCCACTCCATTCCATTCCAATACTTTCCATTCCTTTCCCTTGCCTTCTATTCCATTCCCATTCACTCTATGCCATTCCACGCCATTCCACTCCACTCCACTCCACTCCATATCACTGCCTTCCATTCCATTCCATTCCATTCCATTCCTTTCCATTCATTTCCATTCCATTCCATTTCATTCTGTTCCCTTCTATTCCACTGGAATCCACTCCACTCGAATCCACTTCACTCCATTCCATTCTTTCCCATTCCACTGCACTGCATTCCATTCTTTTCCATTCCATTCCACTACATTCCACTCCACTCCACTCCATTCCTTTCTACTTCTTTCCACTAAAATGTACTCCACTCCACTCCTTTCCATTCCATTCCATGTCATTCCGTTCCATTTCATTCCATTCTATTCCATTCCCTTCCATTCCATTCCATTGCACTCCACTCCACTCTACTCCAATCCCGTACATTCCATTCCATTCCATTCCATTCCATTCCATTCCATTCCGCTCCATTCCATTCAATTACATTCCAATCCGCTACTCTCCACTCTTCTCCACTCCACTCCATTCCATTCCATCCCATAATATTCCACTCCACTCCACTCAACTCCACCCCACTCCACTCCATTCTACTTCATTCCACTTCACTGCACTCCACTGCAATCCATTCCATTACATTCCATTCCTTTCCATTGCATTCCATGCCATTACATTGCCTTCCATTCCATTCTATTCCACACCACTCCACTCCACTTCACTCCAATCTGCTGCATTCCATTCCATTCCATTTCATTCCATTACATTACATTCAATTCCACTCAAATCCACTCTAATCCACTGCACTCCACACTATTCAACTCCACTCCACTCCTTTCCTTTCTACTTCATTCCACTACACTGCACTGCACTCCAAAGCACTCCATTCCATTCCATTGCATTTCATTCTATTCAATTCCCTTCCCTTCCATTCCATTCCACTCCACTCCACTCCACTCCACTCCATTCCACTCCATTCCACTCCAATCCATTGCATTCCATTCCATTGCATACCCTTCCCTTCCATTACATTCCATTCCAGTCCAATATGCTCTACTCTCCCACACTCCACTCAACTCCATTCCATTCCTTCCCATTCCATTCCACTCCTTTCCATTCCTTTCTACTGCATTCGACTACACTGCATTCCACTCTGCTCCACTCCAATCTACCTCATTCCATTAGATTCCTTTCCTTTGCATTCCATTCCATTCCATTCCATTCCACTCTACTCCACTCCAATCCACTGAATTCCATTCCATTCAACTCGAATCCACTCCATTCCACTCCACTCAAATGCACTCCACTCTACATCATTCTATTCCTTCCCTTTCAGTTCCACTCCACTCCACTCCATTCCATTCCATTCTATTCCATTCCACTCCACTCCATTCCCTTCTACTCCCTTCCACTACACTGCACACCACTCCACTCCATTCCATTCCATTGAGTTCCATTGCCTTGCTTTCCATTCCTTTCTTTTCCCTTCCAATCCATTCCACTACACTACACTACACTGCATTAGATTCCATTCCATTCCATTCCATTCCATTCCATTCCATTCCATTCCATTCCTTTCTATTCCATTACATCCCACTTGAATCTGCTCTACTACACTCCACTCCAATCCAATTCACTCCAATCCATCCATTCTTTCCCATTCCTCTCCACTCCAGTGCATTCCATTCCATTCCATTCCATTTTATTATATTCCACTCCACTCCACGTCTCTCACCTCCACTCGACTGCTTTTTACTTCATTCCACTACACTGCACTCTACTCCACTCCATTCCATTCTGTTCCATTGCATTCCTTTCCATTCCACTAACTTCCTTTCCATTCCACTCCACTCCACTCCACTCCTATCCACTCTAATACACTTCATTGCATTCGATTCCATTCCAATCCTTCCTGTTCCATTCGATTCCATTCCATTCGAAACCACTCCACTCCACAGCACTCCACTCCACTAGACTCCATTCCATTCCTTCCCTTTCCACTCCACTCCTGTCCAGTCCATTCCGTTCCATTCCATTCCACTCTCCTACACTCCATTCCTTTCTACTCCATTCCACCACATTGCACTCCTCTCCACCTCATTCCATTCCATTCTGTTCTGTCTCATTGCTTTCCATTCCATTCCATTCCCTACCATTCCTTTCCATTCCACTCCACTCCAATCCAGTCCGCTGTATTCCATTCCATTCCATTCATTCCATTCCATCTCATTCCATTCCACTCGAATCCACTGCAATCCACTCCACTCCAATGAACTCCACTCCACTCCTTACCATTCCATTCCATTCCTTCCCACTGCACTCCCCTCCATTCCACTCCACTCCACTCAACTGCTTTCTACTCCATTCCTCTAAACTGTACTCCACTCAATTCAATTCCATTCCCTTCCATTGCATTGCATTTCATTCCATTCCCTTCCCTTCTATTCCATTCCATTCCATTCCATTCCATTCCATTCCATTCCATTCCA
>NW_026659937.1:0-3302 GCF_009828535.3 Hylobates moloch | reverse complement strand
TATATATACACACATACATACACACACAAACCCACACACTCACCCCATCTGCCTCCTATCAAGGCCCTAGACTTCAGGAAAGGTCAGCTGGAGCAGAGGGTTTAAAAGCATGGAGGAGGCAGTTCTTCTCACTTTGTTTTCTCTCCTAGCTACTTCTATTGTCCCCTCTTCCCCTCTTCTCTGAATCCTCCACTTGTCTATATATAATACTGAAGTTATAAGCTTCTTCAGATAAATTCTCAATAGATACTTGCTGATAGACCTGCAGTCAAAGGTATTTATCTGTTCAGCGGATATGGGTAAGTGAAGGGTCCCAAGTGAAATGACGAACTTAGCTCCAGGCCTATGAGTTATAGTTCATGATTAAGCAAAACATACCCCTCTTTGGCACACCAGAGGTCATGTCATCTGCACTGGACTAGCAGGTCTGCCAGTGATTCATGGTCTGAATGAACCTCACTGAGTTTCATCCATGAAAAGGGCATGACACCATCCTCCCATTTGCAGGGATTAAATGAGATGCCAAGTGTGAAATATGTAGCCCAGTGTGTCATGAAATATAGTAATCTTCAACACAGGGTAACTATTACTCTTGTCATTATGACTTGTTTTAGGTCCAGAAGGGAAATTATGTAAGAGTTAAGGAAACGGGCAGAGGATAGTTTCAGAATGTGGAAGAATAGGAGATGGAAATGAGTTAATGATCTTTGAGAAGAATTAGCAGAGACTAAATAGTAGAAATAGTAATACCAGGAAGTGATAAAAGAGAACATTTTATAGAGAAGAAAAGAGCTGGCACAAGACACAGCCGGACAGAGAAAGGGGAAAATATATGAGTGCAATATGACACAGAAAACAGTCAATGCAAGAGGCGAGGGAAGATTTTGAAGAATCATAATTCTATCTTCTGCTGCCTCCTCGGCATCGATTAGGAAGAAGGGGCTGCATTTAGCTTGAACCCAGTTGCAGGATTTGGGGATGAACTTGCAGGTGCCCCAGGGAGGGATGTGACTGCACAGGAAAGATTCTATGGAGTTCAAAGTCGTCATCAGCTCCTTTCCTTTTGAAACCCAACTGCCAAAACAAACTCTCTTAAAAACAAATGGCAGTTCTGATCCAAGTGAAGACGTGACTAGCAACAGTAATAAGTGGTAGGCAGGACCTCCGCCTACACAGAGCGGAAACGATGTAGCTCAAATGCCCTAATTTAAAAAATTTCCCAGGAGAGAATGTCAAACAAAACCCATAGTTCTCTACCACAGAAAGAGCAACTTCCACATTGTGGTCCACTATGAATAAAAAAAAAAACACAATGAATGACCTTTGAGGATAAAATAGGATGAACTGAAGGAAAGAAGTCAATTTCTCCTCATGATCATGATATCTCATTCTTCACTCCTGTGTTTTATTCAGCTTCTATTCATAATATGCTCCCACCTTCCTGTGCTTTTGCTCTTGGAAATATCTCAAAAGACTGCTGATTTTGTAAAGCCACATTCCATGGATTTTCACGGTAAAATCATAAACTTGTCAACACTAAGGAGAGATAAAAGCTCCCTGAGAAGGGGCATGCTGCCTCTCTTCTGTTGCCACAATGCCTTCTGCTGCTGGAGGCTATAAATCCTCCAAGAGTCAGAGTTTAAGTGGTAAATTGATTTGTTGGGCAATTCTTGCAAGTCTTAGAAAGGCAGGAAACCAGTCTGTCTGCTGTTGTACCCAGGGCTACCTCCCGGAGTTAAATTCAGACAAACGTGCTATCACGACGGGATCTCCAATAGGTGGTTCTGAGAGGGTGGGTGGGTGACCCACTATTCTGCTTCACCCGGTGGAACCCCGCTCTGCTTGGCAATGTGGTATACACTCTTAGCTTGCCTGCATCATTTGACTTGATCACCCTGATCACCTACCTGCTGCCTTCCACACTTGATTTTAGTAGCTGACTATAAAGTTCACATGAAGGGGAAAAAGGTGATCCTCAAGAACATAATCTATGATTAAACTTGACATGATCAGATCTTTGAGCATCAGTGAGGATGGCTGAAGGCACCTTGTGAAATTCAAGGCTCCATGTATCAGCTCTGTCTCATAAAAGGGAAAGTATTCCCTAGGACTCTTGCCTAACATACTGATATAATATACTTTCCTGGGAAATACACGTATTTAAAAAACAATTTTGTAAACCAATTCATGGTTTTGAAAAGAGTGTGATAGTGGAGCTGCTTGCCCTGCATTTTTAAAGTAATTATTATTTTCCTTTTCCCCACAATAGCCAAGAAGTAAATACTATGAAGACATGTACTTAAATTTACCTGTAGAATGTGCTCTAAGGAAAGTGGTCTCTGAATATATTGCCTGGAGTTAGGCTTTCGTGTTGTAATAACAGACTATCAAAATAGCCTGGCACAATGGAGTCTTGCCCTACTCCAAACTAGAAAGAAGATAAGGCACGCGAATGGTTCCTAACCTCCTTGTTCATTAAGAAAATAGAGCCTTCACCCTGTTACCCCCCAAAAAGGGTTTGAGAGTATTTTATATTGTGATATAAGGAATGCACTGTTTTACCCATTATGGGGATATCTGTATTTTAAAACAATGGAAGAATATGGCAAAGTTTAGCATGGACCACAGATTGCATATAGTGGATTTTAGCTTTACTAGAAGAGAGATTTTTCTGTGAGGCAGCTTCCTTGCACCTCAAAGTCATATCTGAGATTAAGATTTAGAAATAACTACACCCGGCTAGGAGAGGTGGCTCACGCCTGTAATCCCAGCACTTTGGGAGGCTGGAGCAAGTAGATCACTTGAGCCCAGGAGTTTGAGACCAGCCTGGGCAACATGGTGAAATCCCATCTCTACAAAAAACACAAAAATTAGCTGGGTGTGGTGGTGCACACCTGTAGTCCCAGCCACATGGGAGGCTGAGGTGGGAGGATCACCTGAGCCCAGGGAGGTTGAGGCTGCACTGAGCCTTGATCATGCTACTGCACTCCAGCCTGGGCAACAGAGTAAGACCCTGTCTCGAAAACAAAAACAAAACTAAATAACTACACCTGCCATTTACATGTAAAGTGGGTCCTATGACCCGCTGCTTCTTTTCCTCCCAAATGTGATATACTGTTTTACTGCTGCTGTTGGACAACAGAGGGCACTGAGAAGCCTTTTGATGGGATCCTTAGCAAAGCACTCACGGGGTAGTGGTGTTTTGAACAGCCTTACTCTGGTGTTTTCAGCTCCTGCTGTATTTCTTGGTTAATCAACTATGTTAAATTTCAGCATATTCTCAACCATTGACATGAAATAAC
>NW_026659936.1:0-3303 GCF_009828535.3 Hylobates moloch | reverse complement strand
GGCGGAAGGTGACGGAGGAGCAAAGGCATGTTTTACACGTCAGCAGTCAAGAGAGAATGAGAGCCGCCGGGCGCGGTGGCTCACGCCTGTAATCACAGCACCTTGGGAGGACAAGGTGGGCGGACCACGAGGTCAGGAGTTCAAGACCAGCCTGGCCAACGTGGTGAAACCCAGCTCTACTAAAAATATTAAAAATTACCCAGACGTGGTGGTGGTGCACGCCTGTAATCCCAGCTACTCGGGAGGCAGAGGCAGGAGAATCACTTGAACCCAGAAGGCAGAGGCTGCAGTGAGCTGAGATCGTGCTGCTGCATTTCAGCCTGGGTGACAGAGAGAGACTCTGTCTCAAAAAAAAAAAATAAGAGCGCCAAGAGAAAGGCTTCCCTTATTAAAGCATCAGATCTTGTGAGACTAACTCACTACCCCAAGAACAGTGTGGGGGGAAACTGCCTCTATGATTCATTTATGTCCTACCCAGTCCCTCTCACAACACATGGGAGTTATAAGGGCTACAATTCCAGGTGAGATTTGGGTGGGGACACAGCCAAACTACATCACCCACTCTGTGTCTCTTTGTCTCTCTGTCTCTGTTTTTCTCTTTCCCCCCCTCTGTCTCCCCTCTGTGTCTCTTTGTATCTCTGTCTCTCTCTCTGTCCACCACCTACTCTCTCTATGTCTGTTTCTGTTTTTCTCTGTCTCTGTTTTTCTCTTTCCCTCTCTCTGTCTCCCCTCTGTGTCTCTTTGTATCTGTCTCTCTCTGTTTCTATCTCTGTCTCTCTCTGTCCATCACTCACCCTGTCTCTTTGTCTCTCTGTGTCTCTGTTTCTGTTTTTCTGTCTTTCTCTTTCCCTCTCTGTCTCTGTCTCTCTGTCTGTTTCTATCTCTGTCTCTCTCTGGTCTCTCCCTGTCTGTTTTTACTCTGTCTCTTCCTGTCTCCCTGTGTCTCTCTATTTTCCCTGTCCTCCTGTATTAGTCCATTTTCACGGACTAATGAGGATCCTTCCTGCCTCTCTCAGCTCCTGAGGATTCCAGGGGTCCCTGGGCATGTGGCCATATCACTCCATTCTCTGCCTCCGTCTCCACATGGCCTTCTATTCTGCATCTGTTTCCTCCTATTTTGTTTTGTTTTTTTTTTTTTTTTTTTTTGAGATGGAGTCTTGCTCTGTCACCCAGGCTGGAGTGCAGTGGCACGATCTCAGCTCACTGCAAGCTCCGCCTCCCGGGTTCAAGCGATTCTCCTGCCTCAGCCTCCCGAGTAGCTGGGACTATAGGCGCCCGCCACCGCACCTGGCTGATTTTTGTATTTTTAGTAAAGACGGGATTTCACCTTGTTGGTCAGGCTGACCTCGAACTCCTGACCTCAGGTGATCTACCCGCCTCAGCCTCCCAAAGTGCTGGGATTACAGGCGTGAGCCACCGCGCCCGGCCATGTCTCCTCTTCTTATAAGGACGTTGATCATTGCATTTAGGGTTCACCCTGATCCAAAATGATATCGTCTCAATCTACATCTTAATGACATCTGCCATGAAGAGGTATTTCATCATAAGGCCCCACTGTAATGTGCTGGGGGCTAAGACTGTAACATACGAATTTTGGGGGATCACAACGCAACCTCATTCTTTTGTACCCATCAAATATGAATGGTCTTCTACTTTTTTTTTTTTTTTTTTGACGGAGTCTCCCTCTGTCGCCCAGGCCGGAGTGCAGTGGCACAATCTAGGCTCACTGCAAGCTCCGCCTCCCGGGTTCACGCCATTCTCCTGCCTCAGCCTCCTGAGTAGCTGGGACTTCAGGCGCCCGCCACCACGCCCGGCTAATTTTTTGTATTTTTAGTAGAGACGGGGTTTCACTGTGGTCTCGATCTCCTGACCTTGTGATCTGCCCGCCTTGGCCTTCCAAAGTGTGGGGATTACAGGCGTGAGCTACCACGCCCGGCCGAGCTATTTCATCATAAGGCCCCACTGTAAGGTGCTGGGGACTAAGACTGTAACATATGAATTTTGGGGGATCACAGTGCAGCCTCATTCTTTTGTACCCATCAAATATGAATGGTCTTTTCTTCTACTTTTGTTTTTTTTGGTTTTTAATTTCAGACAGGCTCTCACTCTGTCACCCACGCTGGAGTGCACTGGCACAGTCACGGCTCACTGCAACCTCTGCATCCTGGGCTCAAGGGATCCTCCTGCCTCAGCCTCCCAAGTAGCTGGGACCAAAGGCGTGTGACACCATGTCTGGTAATTTTTCCTTTTTTTTTTTTTTAATTTGGTAAAGATGGGGTCTTGTTATGTTGCCCAGGCTGGTGTCAAACTCCTGGGCTTAAGCAATTCTCCCACCTCAGCCTCCAAAAGTGCTGTGGTGAGAGGCATGAACCATAGCGCCTAGCCCCTCTTTTCTTCTTTCTTTTCTTTTATTATTTATTCATTTATTTTGAAACAGAGTCTCACTCTGTTGCATAGGCTGCAGTGCGGTGGTGTGATCTCGCCTCACTGCAACCTCCACCTCTCAGGTTCGAGTGATTCTCCTGCCTCAGCCTCCCGAGTAGCTGGGATTACAGGCGCCCACCACCACACCCGGCTAATTTTGTATTTTTAGTAGAGACGGAGTTTCACCATGTTAGCCAGGATGGTCTCAATCTCCTGACCCTGTGATCCACCCGCCTTGGCCTCCCAAAGTGCTGGGATTACAGGTGCCCGCCACCACGCCCGGCTAATTTTTGTATTTTTAGTAGAGACGGAGTTTCACCGTGTTAGCCAGGATGGTCTCAATCTCCTGACCTCGTGATCCACCCGCTTTGGCCTCCTGAGTAGCTGGGATTACAGGCACCTGCCACCGCACCCGGCTAATTTTTGTATTTTTAGTAGAGACAGGGTTTCACCATGTTGGCCAGGCTGGTCTCGAACTCCTGACGTCAGGTGATCCACCTGCCTCAGCCTCCCAAAGTGCTGAGGTGAGACGCATGAGCCACCACACCCCGGCCCCTCTTTCCTTCCTTCTTTTCTTTTAAACTACAGGTCAGAGACAGAACCTCCTTCCAGCTGCTCAATCCTGGGACGTACACAGTGAAAATAAGAGCCCGGGAGACAGTGTATGAATTCTTGAGAGCCTGGAGCACCCGCCAGCGCTTCAGTGAGTGGGGTGTGTGGGGTGAGTGGGGCACGTCTCTCCTGTCTCCCTCACAGGTGAATGGAAGCCAGATGTGCCATCCTGGGTCATGGAAACACAGGCCACCCCCCTGCCCGCCTGCCTACGGGTCACCAGCTCTTCATTGTTTCGTGGTGTTCTGCCTGCGAAGGAGAGGAGAT
>NW_026659935.1:0-3303 GCF_009828535.3 Hylobates moloch | reverse complement strand
GGAATGGAATGGAATGGAATGGAATGGAACAGTGTGGACTTGAAGGGAGGCGAATGGGAAGGAATGGATTGCAGTAGAGTGGAGAGGAGTGGAGTGGAGAAGATTGGATAAGAATTGAATTGAATGGAATGGAATGGATGGGAGTGGAGTGGAGTGGATTATCTTGGAAAATAATGGGACAGAATGGAATGGAATGGAATGGAATGGAATTGAGTATACTGGACTGGAGGCGAATGGGAAGGAATGGAATACAGTGCATTGGAGAGGAGTGGAGAGGAGTAGAGTGCATTTGAATTGAATGGAATGGAATGGAATGGATTGGAGTGTAGTGAAGTGGATTCTAGTATAAATGAATGGAATGGAATGCAAAGAATGGAATGGAATTAAATGGAATAGAATGGAATGAATGGAACGGAATGAAATGGAATGGGATAGAATGGAATCGAATGAAACGGAATTGAAAAACATTCAGGGGAGTGCAGTGGAGTGCAATGGAGAAGAAAGGAAGAGAGTGGAGTGCAGTGGAATGGAGGGGTATGGAAAGGAATGGAATGGTAATAATTGGAATGGAATGGAATGGAAAAAAGTGCAGTGGAGTGCAGTTGAGCAGAATGCAGAAGAAAGGAAGGGAGTGGAGTGGAGTGGAATGGAGTAAAATGGAATGGAAATGAATGGAATGGAATGGAATGGAATGGAATGGAATGGAATGGAATGGAATGGAATGGAATGGAGAGGACTGGAATGGAGGCGAATGAGAAGGATTGGAATACAGTGGAGTGGAGAGCAGTGAAGTGGAGAAGAGTGGACTTCAACTGAATGGAATGCAATGGAATGGATTGGAGTGGATTGGAGTGGATATCATTGGAAATTAAAGTAATGGAATGGAATGGAATGGAATGGAATGGAATGGAAGAGAATGGAATGGAAAAAATGCAGTGGATTACAGTGGAGTGGAATGGAGAAGAAAGGAAGGGAGTGGAGTGGAGTGGAACATAGCGGAATGGAATGGAATGCTATGGAATGGAATGGGTTGTAATGGAATGCAATGGAGTGGACTGGAATGGAAGCGAATGGGAAGGTGTTGATTGTACTGGAGTGGAGAAGAATGGAGTTGAGAAGAGTGGATTTCAATGGAATGGAATGCAATGGAATGGAATGGAGTAGAGTGGAATGGAGATGAATGCAAATGAATGGAATGCAGTGGAGTGGAGAGGAATCTAGAGGAGAAGAGTGGATATGAATTGAATTTAATGGAAGAGAATTTTTTTCAATGGAGTGGAGTGAATTATTGTGGAAAAGAAGGGAATGGAATGGAAAGGAATAGAAGAGAATGGAATCAAACGGAAAGGAAGGGATCAGAATGGGAAGGAATGGAATGGAAAAAATGCAGTGGAGTGCAATGGAGTGGAATGGAGAAGAAAAGAAGGGAATGGAGTGGAGTGGAATGTAGTGGGATGGAAAGGAGGGGAATGGAATGCAATGGAATGGAATGGAGTGGAATGGAATGGAATGGAAACCAATGGAATGGAATGGAATGGAATGGAAAGCAATGGAATGGAATGGAAATGAATAAATTGTAATGGAAGCGAATGGAAATGAATGGAATGCAGTGGAGTGGAAAGGAGTGGAGTGGAGAAGAGTGGATTTGAATGGAATGGAATGGAATGGAATGGAATGGAATGGAATGGAATGGAATGGAATGGAATGGAATGGAATGGAATGGATTGGAGTGGAGTGGAGTGGATTCAAGATGAAAAGAAAGGAATTGAATGGAATGGAATGCAATGGAAAGGAATGGAAAGAAAAGGAATGGAAGGGAATGGAGTGCAATGGAATGGAATGGAACGGAATGGAACGAAATGGAATGCAATTTTATGGAAAGAAGTTGAATGGAATGGAATTGAATGTAATGGAATGGAATGGTGAAATAAAATGTGAGCGGACATTTTGCAACTGCAATCCAGCCAGGATGACAGATTGAGAACTTGCAGAAAGAAAGGTATAGAATACAATAGAGTGGAATGGAAAGTAATAGAAGGGAATGGAATGGAAGGGAATGGAATGGAATTTAACGGAACGGAATGGAGTGCAATGGAACAGAATGGAATGGAATAGAATGCAATGGAATGGAATGGAATCGAATGGAACGGTGAAATAAAATGTGAGCTGATATTGTGCCACTGCAATCCAGCCAGGGTGACAGATTGAGAACTTGTTGAAAGAAGGGAATAGAATAGAATAGTGTGGAATGGAATGGAATGGAATGGAATGGAATCAAATGGAAGGGAATGGAACGAGATGGGATGGGATGGAATGGAATGGAATGGAATGGAATGGAATGGAATGGAACAGAATGGAATCGAGTGCAATGGAATGGAATGGAAGGGAATGGAATGGGAGGGAATGGAATGGAATGGAATGGAACGGAATGGAATGGAATGGAATGGAATGCAACGGTGAAATAAAATATGAGCAGACATTGTGCCACTGCAATCAAGACAGGGTGACAGATTGAGAACTTGATGAAGGAAATGAACAGAATATGATAGTGTGGAATGTAATGGAATGGAATGGAATGAAAAGGAGTGCAATGGAACGGAATGAAAGGGAATGGAATGGAATGGAATGGACTGGAATGGAAAGGTGAAATAAAATGTGAGCTCACATTGTGCCACTGCAATCCAGCCATGGTGACAGATTGAGAAAATTTGAAAGAAACGAATAGAATAGAATAGAGTGGAATGGAATGGACTGGAATGGAATGGCAGGGAGTGGAATGGAATGGAACGGGATGGGTTGGGAAGGAATGGAATGGAACGGAACAGAATGGAATGGAGTGCAATGGAATGGAACGTTAACGGAATGGAATGAAATGGAATGGAATGAAATGGAAAGGAATGGAATGCAACGGTGAAATAATATGTGAGCTGACATTTTGCCACCGCAATGCAGCCAGGGTGACAGATTGAGAACTTGTTAAAATATAGGAATAGAATAGAATAGTATGAAATGGAATGGAATGGAATGGAAGGGAAAGGAATTGAATTAAATGGAATGGAATGGAGTGCAATGGAACGGAATGGAACGGAATGGAATAAAATGGAATCAAAAGAACGGTATGGAATGGAAAGGAATGGAATGGAATGGGAAAAGATGGGATGGTTTTGGATGTAATGGAATGGATTGGAATGGGACGAAATGGAATGGAGTGCAATGGAATGGAATGGAACGGGATAGAAGGAAATGGAATGGAGTGGAATGGAATGGAATGGGATGGAATGGAATGCAATTGAATGGTGAAAT
>NW_026659934.1:0-3303 GCF_009828535.3 Hylobates moloch | reverse complement strand
TAAAAAAGGATTTAGAGGTGTTTATGGGATGAAACTGGATGCTCAAAAGTTAAGGACATACTGTGAGATAGACTGGCCTGCTTTCAATGTGGGTTGGCCCTCTGAAGGTACAATAGACATGGAAATAATTGGCCGTGTGTTTAATGTGGTCACTGGAGTTGGAGGAAAACCAGGATACCCAGACCAGTTCTCCTATATAGACTCTAGGCTCAATATGGCACAAAATCACCCCAAGTGGCTACAGGCCTGCCTAGAGGGATTTTACAAGGCATTAGTGGCTCAGGAAGCCCAACCAAGGGAAGAAAGTAAAAACAGAAATAGGAACAAAGAGATGGCTCAATTTATAGCTGCTACACTAGCAGAAAGTAATCCTGGATTTGCTAGAAGGCGTGGCCAAGTCAGAGGCTGAGGAAGGGGGCACACAAGACTGGGAGAGGAAAGCCAGTCCTGATTGGACAGTAATCAATGTGTAAAGTGCAGGCAAATGGGCTACTGGAAAGATGAGTGCTCCGAAAAGGAAAAGGATGAAAATGATGGTCAATGGTCTGACACCTGAGTGCGACATTTGGTTGCTAGTCATGGCGCCTCAAAGGCAGATCCTGATTTGATTGGCTTAGCAGGGGCTGAGAATTTTGAGGACTGAGACAGACCGGGCTCCATCTTTTTAGGCCTGGGGAGCCTATGGTCTCTATGGAGGTAGGGGCCAATTAATGGATTTTTTGGTCGATACTGGTGCCGATTTCTCTGTGGTAACTCACCCAATTAGCACCCCTACAAAGAACTGTGCTACTGTCGTAGGGGCTCCTGGGGCCAAAGAAAAGAGACCATTTTGCAAATTCAGGAGATGTGTTATTGGGGGACAAGAAGTTCAGCATGAGTTTCTATATATGCCAAGTTGTTCAATGCCCTCGTTGGAGAGAGACTTACTCCAGAAACTACAGGCACATATTTCCTTTACACCTAAAGGGAATATGACTCTGGAGTTCGGAAAATCTAAGGCAATGGTACTGACCCTGACTGTCCCAAGAGTTGAGGAATGGCAGCTCTATGAACTCTGTGCCAGAAGGCTACCAGAGCCAGAACTACACACTATATGGGGAATGCTTTTCAAGGTACTGGGTGTATGTGCCGAGGACAACCCCCTGGACTTGCTGCAAATAGACCCCCAGTGGTAGTAGAGTTTAACCCTCATGCTGCCCCAGTGTGAGTCTGTCAATACCCACCACCCACAGAGGCAATTGATGGAACAACAAAGGACCTAAATTGGCTTTATATGCATGAGATTATAGTACAATGCAAGTCCTCATGGAATACTCCTCTGCTGCCCGTGTGCAAACCAAACGGGGAATACAGGCCAAGACAGGACCCCCGGGAGGTAAACGAGGCCACTGTCACTATCCATGCCATAGTACCCAACCCATACACGATGCTGGGACAGATTCCTGCTGATGCCACTTGGTTCACATGTCTGGACTTAAAGAATGCCTTTTTTTGTTTGACGCTTTCTCCCCGAAGTCAGGCTATATTTGCCTTCCAGTGGGGGCAATCACAATATACCTGGACAAGGCTGCCACAAGGGTTTAAGAATTCTCCTACCATTTTTGAGGAGGATTTGGCTACAGATCTTGAGGCTTTGCGCCACCTAGTGACAATTGTGTGCTATTACAATACATTGATGGTTTGTTATTCGCTGCCCTCAGGAGGGAGGAATGCCTCCAAGGAACAGAGAAGCTGGTTATAAAGTGTCCAAGGACAAGGCAAAAGTCTGTTTTCGGGAAGTTAGATATCTAGGATTCATGGTATCCCAAGGCCAGCGCAGGCTTGAAAGTGCATGCTAGGAGGCTGTATGTGCATTGCCCACCCCTGTTAAAGGCAGCAGGTCAGGGAATTTCTAGGCGTGGCGGGATTCTGCCGAATCTGGATTCCAAACTTCTCCCCTATAATAAGGCCCTTACATGAGGCTACCAAAGGTGGGAAAAGAGAGCCCCTCCTATGGGAAAAAGAGCAGGAAAAGGCCTTCAAGGATGTAAAGGAAGCTCTCCCCCAGGCCCTGGCACTACGGTTACCAGATGTAAAAAAGCCCTTTTTTTTGTATGTGGATAAACAAAATGGCAGTCAGTGTCTTAACTCAATTGTTGGCCTCTTGGCATCGGCCAGTAGCATACTTATCCAAAAGACTGGACTTGGTGGCCTTAGGTTGGCCGCGCTCCTCAGGGCATTGGCAGCTACCACAATCCTTAGAGAAGATGCCAACAAGCTAGCCCTAGATCAGAAGTTAATAGTTCGGGTGCCACGTGCTGTAATCACCTTAATGCCACAAAGAGGACATGGTTGGCTGTCCAATTCTAGAAACTAAATACAATTCAACAAAAAATGAATTGCATTTAAACCTATGAAAACTTTTTAGTGTCCTTACTTGGTCACAATAGCCATGTAAAATTGAAATCTAATTTTGTTATTTTACAGAAGAAACAGAGGATCAGCAAGATTAAATAACTAAATTACAGAAGATGCATATTGTCTTTGAGCCCAAATATTCTTACTCTGTATCCTGTGATATTTTCATTAGGCAGAATTCGTCGAGACTTCTATTTGATTATGGTGTGATATATAAAAGTACTTTTTGATACATATCATAAAAAGTGAAAATTTATTAGATTAAAAATTATTAGTGTCAATAAATAAATTTTTTTTCAGCAGTACATAGCAAAATATAACCATAAAACTATATCACTATTAAAAAGCTGGCTTTGAGCTTAGTTCCTAGAATAGGAAATCCTTTTTGAAAAATGCTTTAGGAGATGGCTCATGAAGTATATAGAAAGAAAACAGGAGTCATTCATGGTTGACCAAGAAAAATATTTCTCAGTTAAACAACTTACCTTACTTAACAAGATTTTGTTATGAATAACTTTTGGATCTTTTAAAAAATGTAGCCTATTACCAAATACAAATGTATATCTCATATATATGTTTATAGCTACCTCTTTTGTCAGAAAGATCCAGCCTCCTAACTGATGGTTATATGTTTTATTTAAAAAATCAGTAGACTCTTTGATGTGACAATATTTAGCAAGCATATCATGATTGTGGAAACATGGAAACACCAGCTTCAGGATCAGAAGACACGGGTTTATTTCTTACTGTTCCACTGTATTCATTCCATGGCCTTAAATAGCTCTCCCTATTTCTACAAGTAGTTTACTTAGAACATTTAGAAGGTGTTTACAAGTTCTGTGATTATGTCCATACTAAGATATTTATTATGATAAATATTGCTATATTTTATTCTACAACTAGAAG
>NW_026659933.1:0-3303 GCF_009828535.3 Hylobates moloch | reverse complement strand
GGACATTTGGAACACTTTGAGGCCTATGGTGGAAAATGAAATATCTTCACAAAAAAACTAGATAGAAGAATTCTGAGAAACTTCTTTGTGATGTGTACACTTATCTCACACAGTTGAATCTTTCTTTTGATTGAGCAGTTTTGAAACACTCTTTTTTTAGTATCTGCTAGTGGACATTTGGAGTGTTTTGCAGCTTATGGTATAAAAGGAAATATCTTCATATAAAATCTAGACAGAAGCAATCTGAGAAACTTTTTTGTGATGTGTGCATTCATCTCACAGAGTTGAATCTTTCTTTTGATTGAGCAGTTTTAAAACACACTTTTTGTAGAATCTGCAAGAGGACATTTGAAGAGCTTTGGGGCCTATGATGGAAATGGAAATATCTTCACTTAAAAACTAGACAGAAGCATTCTGAGAAACTTCTTTGCAATGTGTAAATTCATCACCCAGAGTTGAACCTTTGTTTTTATTGGGCAGTTTTGAAACTGTTTTGTAGAATCTGAAAGTGGACGTTTGGAACGCTTTGAGGCCTATGGTGGAAAATGAAATATCTTCACATAAAAACTAGACAGAAGAATTCTGAGAAACTTCTTTGTGATGTGTGCACTTATCACACAGTTGAATCTTTCTCTTGATTGAGCAGTTTTGAGACACTCTTTTTTTAGTATCTGCTAGTGGACATTTGGAGCGCTTTGCAGCTTATGGTAGAAAAGGAAATATCTTCATATAAAATCTAGACAGAAGCAATCTGAGAAACTTTTGTGTGATGTGTGCATTCATCTCACAGACTTAAACTTTTCTTTTGATTGAGAAGTTTTGAAACTCTCTTTTTGTAGAATCTGCAAGTGGACATTTGGAGCGGTCTGAGGCCTATGGTGGAAAAGTAAATATCTTCACATGAAAACTAGACAGAAAGATTCTGAGAAACTTCTTTGTGATGTGTGCATTCATATCACAGAGTTGAACATTTCTTTTGACTGAAAAGTTTGGAAACACTCTTTTTATAGAAACTGCAAGTGCAGATTTGCAGAGCTTTGAGACCTATGGTGGCAAAGGAAATTTCCTCACATAAAAACTCGACAGAAGCATTCTGAGAAACTTCTTTGTGATGTGTGCACTTATCTCACAGAGTTCAACCTTTCTTTTGAATTAGCAGATTTGAAATACTCTTTTTTTTATAATCTGCAAGTGGACATTTGGAGCGCTTTGTGGCCTATGTTAGAAAAGGAAATATCTTCACATAAAATCTAGACAGAAGCAATCTGAGAAAATTCTTTGTGATGTGTGCATACACGTCATGGAGCTAAACCATTCTTTTGATTGAGGAGCTTTGAAACTCTCTTTTTGTATAATCTGCATGGGGACATTTGGAGCACTTTGAAGCCTATGATGGAAAAAGTAGTATCTTCACATAAAAACAAGACAGAAGAATTCTGAGAAACTTCTTTGTGATGGGTGCATTTATCCCACCGAGTTCAACCCTTCTTTTGATTGAGCAGCTTTGAAACATTCTTTTTTAAGAATATGCAAGTGGATATTTGGAGCGCTTTGCGGCCTATGGTAGAAAAGGAAATATCTTCAAGTAAAATACAGACCGAAGCAATTTGAGAAACTACTTTGTGATGTGTGCATTCATATCCCATAGTTAAAACTTTCTTTTGATTGAGCAGTTTTGAAACTATTTTTTGTAGAATCTGAAAGGGGACATTTGAGGCGCTGTGAGGCCTATGGTGGAATAGGAAATATCTTCCCATAATAACTAGACAGAAAAATTCTGAGAAACTTCTTTGTGATGTGTTCATTCATCTCACAGAGCTGAACATTTCTTTTGATTGAGCAGTTTGGAAACATTCTTTTTGAAATATCTACAAGTGAACATTTGGAGTGCTTTTAGGCCTATGGTGGAAAAGGAAATATTTTCACATAAAAACTAGACAGAAGCATTTTGAGAAACTACTTTGTGATGTATGCATTTGTCACCCAGAGTTGAATCTTTCTTTTGATTGAGCAGTTTTGAAACACTCTTTTTTTAGAATTGGTAAGTGGATATTTGGAGCGCTTTGAGGACTATGGTGGAAAAGGAAATATCTTCACATAAAAAGTGTACAGAAGAATTCTGGGAAACTTCTTTGTGATGTTTGCATTTATTTCACAGAGCTGAACGTTTCTTTTGATTGAGCAGTTTTCAAACACTCTTTTTTTAGAATATGCAAGTGGATAATTGGTGCATTTTGCAGCCTATGGTGGAAAAGAAAATATCTTCACATAAATTCTAGACAGAAGCATTCTGAGAAACCACTTTGTGATGTGTACATTCATCTCACGGAGTTAAAACTTTCTTTTGATTGAGCAGTTTTGAAACATCCCTTTTGTAGAATCTGCGAGTGGACATTTGGAGCGTTTTGAGGCCTATGGTGGAAAAGGAAATATCTTCACATAAAAAATAGACAGAAAAATTCTGAGAAACTCCTTTGTGATATGTGCATTCATCTCACAGAGTTGAATGTTTCTTCTGATTGAGCAGTGTGTAAATACTCTTTTTGAAGAATCTGCAAGTGGATATTTGGAGCATTTTGAGGCCTATGGTGGAAAAGGAAATATGTTCACATTAAAACTTGAGAGAAGCATTCTGAGAAACTTCTTTGTGATGTCTGCTTTCATCTCACAGAGTTGAATATTTCTTTTGATTGAACTGTTTTGAAACACTGTTTTTGTAGTTTCTGCAAGTGGGCATTTTGTGCTCTTTGAGGCCTATGGTGGAAAAGGAAATATCTTCACATAAAAACTAGAAAGGAGAATTCTGAGAAGCCTCTTTGTGATGTGGGCATTAATCTCTCAAAGTTGAAACTTTCTTTAGATTGAGTAGTTTTGAAACACTCTTTTTGTAGAATCAGCAAGTGGATATTTGGAGCACTTTGTGGCCTATGTTGGAAAAGGAAATATTTTCACATAAATACTAGACAAATGGATTCAGAGAAACATATTTGTGATGAGTGCATTCATCTCACAGAGTTGAACCTTTCTTTTGATTGAGCAGTTTTGAAACACTCTGTTTGTCGAATCTGCAAGTGGATATTTGGAGAGCTTTTACACCCATGGTGGAAAAGGAAGTATCTTCACGTGAAAACTAGACAGAAGCATTCTGAGAAATTTCTTTGTGTTGTGTGCATTCATCTCCCAGAGATGAACTTTTCTTTTAATTAAGCAGCTTTGAAACACTTTTTGTAGAATCTGCAAGTGGACATTTGGAGCGCTTTGAGGCCTATGGTGAAAAAATATCTTCACATAAAAACTAGACAG
>NW_026659932.1:0-3305 GCF_009828535.3 Hylobates moloch | reverse complement strand
GATTTTTGAAGTTCCTGGAAGAGACCTTACCCGGAGAAAAAGGATTTTGAATTTTAAAGTCTGACTTTTGTGTACAAAGGCTAAATTTTATTTTATAAAGATTGATTTTGGAAGAATGAATGATATAAGAGCTGGGATTTGATAAAATTCCACAGCTGAGCTAGGAGAGATTTGGTAAGTATGATTGGATTTGGGTGCTGGTGTAAATCTCAGAGATGATCCCACACCTTGTGGAATGCTAGAAGTCCTAGAGTGGTGGGGATGGGAACCTCGAGTGGAGAAAAACCATACTGTGATTCCTGGGGAAACCTGAGAAGGCAGGGAAGGAGGTTCACAGAGGATCCTCTCATGCCAGCCTGTTGCAACAGCAGTGAGAAGAAATGGACAAGGCCACACTCCGAATTGCCTGTGGCCCAGGAGCCTTGGGAAGGTGCTCCAGAGAGTCATTTGTCACCAGATGGTGAAGGGCTGAGATAAGGCTGAGATAAAAGTCCTGGTGGGACCACAGATGTATGTCTCAGATGCTACTAGCATAGTAGATACAAATGACCAGAGAAGCAAAGACAAGTGATGTCTCCACATAGGCCAGTGAAGGACAGAGAATTGCAAAAGACTAGTTTCTCCTCACTCTGTGCAGTGATGACACCGACACCCACCAAACATAGATGCCACCCTAATGGGAAAGAAGAGGGAACGCGGGAGCTCTTAACCGATGACTTAAACAAAGTGACTGGGAATGTCCTGAGATGGCTGAGTTCACTAGATTTATTTTCTGTCATTGGGAAAAATGAGGGATTAAAACAAAAATTGAGATATATAAAAAAAAGTTACATTTTCTGCACACTGTGACCTTAGAAATATGTACCACTGTGTATGTGTGTGTGTGTGTATCCATATATATATATTGCGACCAGATGGTGAAGGGCTGAGATAAGGCTGAGATAAAAGTCCTGGTGGGACCACAGATGTATGTCTCAGATGCTGCTAGCATAGTAGATACAAATTATATATCTATTTCTATATCTATATCTATATCTATATCTATATCTATATCTATATCTATATCTATATCTATATATCTGTGATATTCCTTAAAGTTCATCTGTGGTATTCCTTAAAGTTTTATATATTAATCTGTGGTATTCCTTAAAGTTTTGACCACACTGTTTAGAGTTTTGCTAAACATTATATCATGAACATTTAAACCATGTCGGTGATCTCAGCTCACTGCAAGCTCCACCTCCCAGACTCAAACCATCCTCCCACCTCAGCACTTACTCCCCTCCCCCCCACCCCTGCCCCCCGCCCCGAGTAACTGGGACCACAGGTGTGCACACCATGCCCAGCTAATTTTTGTAAATTTTTTTTTTTTTTTTTTTGTAAAGAAGGTGTTTCGCCATATTGCCCAGGCTGGTCTCGAACTCCTGAGCTCAAGCGATCTGCCCAGTTCAGCCTCCCAAAGTGCTAGAATTACAGGTGTGAGTCACACTGCACCTGGCCTATACACATTTGTAAGGCTTCCTATTCACATGTCAAACTGCTCTCCTGCCCTTTACATTTCCTATCAGCTGGTTCCCTCACGTGCATGTACCAGCGTCTTCAGGGACCACTCAGCGGTGCAAAGGTTCTGGGTATAAGAACAAACCAGAGTACGATCCTAGTAGATCAGAGGCTCTGAGAATGTCTCCACTCTTGTCCAGACCTTGAAACAAGTGACTGAAGCTTGCAGGCTGTCCTTTGCCACTAAACGCAGATTGAATATTAAGCCACTAGGGGACAGAGGCGTCCCACTAAACCGAGGATGTTCTGTTTGTTTTTTAAACCTAAACTAGTTCATACCATCCATCTAGATCCGAATTCTCACATGGCTATCATGGAGTCTTCAATTATTTTAACAAATTAATAACCAAAGACAAGACTGCTGTAAGTTTAAAATAGGTAGTTCCCAATTACTGTAACAAACATTCTATTCCTACTGCTTTTTTAAAACATGAACTTTTTATTTTACAATAGTTTTAGAGTTACAGAAAAATTATGAAGATAGGATAGAGAGTTCCCATATACCCCAAACAAAGTCAGTTTCCCCTATTTTTTTCAGACAGGGTCTTACTCTATACCCCAGATTGGAGTGCAGTGGCATGATCTCAGCTCACTGCAACCTCTGCCTCTGGGGCTCAAGCGATCCTCCCACTTTAGCCTCCCGAGTAGCTGGGACTACAGGCATGTGTTGCCTGGCTATTATTATTATTTTGTATTTTTTGCAGAGGCGGGGTTTTGCCATGTTGCTGAGGCTGGTCTTGAACTCCTGGGCCCTCCTCTTTTGTTAACATCTTACATTAGTATGGTGCATTTATTACAACAAGTAAACCAAAACTGATGTGTTAGTATTAACTAAAGTCTAAAGTCCATAACTCAGTTTTCTTTAGTTTTACCTAACGTCCTTATTATTATTATTATTATTATTATTATTTTATTTCACAGACCTAATGTCCTTTTCATGTACCAGAATTCCATTTGAGATACCACATTAGATTGAATCGTTATGTCTCCTTACGCTCGCCTAGACTGTGATATGTCCTCAGATTCTCCTTGTTTGTGCCGACCTTGACAGCTTTGAGGGGTATTAGGTGTTTTTAAAATGCCCTTCAATTGGGGTTTGTCTGATGTTTTTCTCATGGATAGGCAGGAGTTGTAGGTTTTTGGGAGGAAGACCGTAAGAGGTAAAGTGCCATGCTTATCACACCATGTTATCAGCAGGGCATATCAATTTTGAAATTAACCATCACCTGGCTGAGCAATGTTTGGTAGGTTTCTCCACCATAAAGTTACTTCCTTCTCACTCCCCATACTGTACACTGTGGGAGGAAGTCACTACCAGCAGCCAATGTTAAGGAGTGAAGAGTTATGTAGCCCTTTCTGAGGAGCCCTGTGTGCATAAATTATCTGGAATTCTGTACAGAAGATTTATCTATTCTCCCCATTTATTTATTCGATTGTTTATTTATATCTCTCTGAACTCATGGATATTTCTTTTTTTTTTTTTTTTTTTGAGACAAGGTCGTGCTTTGTTGCCCAGGCTGGAGTGCAGTGACGTCATCTTGGCTCACTGCAACTGCAACCTCCACCTCCCAGGTTCAAACGGTTCTCCTGCCTCAGCCTCTTGAATAAGTGGGATCACAGGCCCACGCCACCATGCCCGGCTAATTTTTGTATTTTTAATAGAGACGGGGTTTTGCCATGTTGGCCAGGCTGGTTTCAAACTCCTGACCTCAGTTGACCCACCCGCCTTGGCTTCCCAAAGTGCT
>NW_026659931.1:0-3305 GCF_009828535.3 Hylobates moloch | reverse complement strand
GTGATGCTGGTAGTATCCAACTTGATTCTAAGGTTTGAGATGTACAGTACCCAACTGGCATACATATCCCATTAGCAAGTGATTGTGGCTAAGAGTAAAGTTTTCTTTAAACTTAATTATATTATTTTTCAGATGGCACCTTACTTGTTAGAGCATTGTATTCGTTTCTAGTCGCTGCTCTAACAAATCACTACAAATGACTTCAAAGGTTTCTGCCCCAAGCAACTGAAAAATGGCATTACCATGAACTGAGATAAAGAAAATTGTGTATGAACCAGGTTTTTTTTTGTGGGGATAGGAGGGCAGATGAGAGATTCAATTTTATACATGTTTAGGAAAGAAGATACAAAGAGAAGGAAATGATACACATTCTGACCAGGGCCTTTCTCCAGATTGTCCACCCATGAGCCCTTTAGGCTGTTGTGTTTTGACCTCTCACTCAAAACATGGACTGAGCAAGTACAGAGGTGCCATGTTAGAGAGAGGAGACTCGGCAAGCCTTGTCTGACTCAGAGTCTTAACTAGTTTGGGGCAAATGGAGCTCTGTTTAAGGGAACAGAGAACTACAGGGTTCCCATGTTAAAATAATTATGTCAAAAGATTGAGCAGGATTTTAGAAAGATGGAGGCAGCAGTGTAGTTTTGAATCTCCTCAAATCCTCTCATGGAAATAGATCAAACCAAACAAAAAACCCATAAGTAGCCTTTACCACAAAACTAGAGGACAGTTTTCCCTATGAACCCCAAAACAAGAGGGTGGGGCAAACCATCACCAGTGGGCACCAGACTTGCCTGGTATGGCATCCACACAAGAGGGAGTGGTAGACAGTATGCCTTCAAACTGCCAGCAGAAGTTCACTGGAAAGTACCATGGGCCAATGTGAGAACAGCAGCTGAAATTGAGGGGTTTTGCCCAGTCACAAAGTAAGTACAAGGGACCTGTGATAGACTCTGAAGCACTGAAGCAGTCTAGTCCCTTCCCACTCTTGGGCCCGAGCAGCCAGAGCTCCTTTCCAGGATGTGGCCCTGGAAACACAGAGGAAAAACTACTGGGAGGAACAACAGATACAAAGGATAAAAATCAGGGAGGGAAACAGAGCTAGGAAATGTCAAAAAGCAAACCACCATGTCATTTGATACTACATTTTTAAAAAAGAGAAGTTTGGGGAAGTTTTAGAAAAGTTATCCCTAACATCTCCTTTTCGAAGTGCAGAAAAACTAATTTCACCTAAAAATGAATAACAGAAAAGGACCGTAGTCAAATCCCATACAAAGGTATTATAAGAAAAAGAGAATAAGCAGCAGAATAGCATCCCGTCAGACAATAAAAGCAAGTCAGAAAAGACAGGCCCACAAGCTGATCCGAAGAGTAATCTGCTATTTCAAAACCAGCTAAAAGACATTAGGAAAAAACAATGCAAAAGACGAAAGGACCATGGGGGGCAGGATGGGAAGTTACTGAATGAGTACTGTACAGAGTTTTTGTTTGGGATGATGAAAAAGTTCTGGAGATGGATAGTGGTAATGGTGGAATAACAGTATGAATCTAATTAATGCCACTGAATTGAACACTTAAAATGGTTAAAATGGTAAATTTTACATTATGTGTATTTTACTGCAATAAAAAGGGTGAGAAAACAATATAAATCAAAATTAGGTGAGATGGTAGAACTCAGAACAGGATTAAAAACAAAAGAAAAACTTCAGAAATGAAGACTAAAGTAAAAAGAACACAAGAATGAACAGGCTGGGCATGGTGGCTACATTTTAAAAAAACACCTGTAATCCCAGCACTTTGGGAGGCCAAGGCGGGTGGATCAGTTGAGGCCAGGAGTTCAAGACCAGCTTGGCCAACATGATGAAACCCTGTCTCTACTAAAAATACAAAAATTAGGCCGGGCGCGGTGGCTCACACCTGTAATCCCAGCGCTTTGGAGGCCGAGGCGGGTGGATCACCTGAGGTTAGGAGATTGAGCCCAGCCTGACCAACATGGCAAAACCCCATCTCTACTAAAAATACAAAATTAGCCCGGCATGGTGGTGCATGCCTGTAATCCCAGCTACTCGAGAGGCTGAGCCAGGAGGATCGCTTGAACCTGGGAGGCAGAGGTTGTGGTGAGCCGAGATCGTGCCATTGCTCTCCGGCCTGGGCAACAAGAAGGAAACTCCGTCTCAGGAAAAAAAAAAAAAAAAAAAAAAAATTAGACAGGCATGGTGATGTGCACCTGTAATCTCAGCTACTCAGGAGGCTGAGGCATGAGAATCGCTTGAACCCAGGAGGTGAAATTTGCTGTGAGCCAGGTGGCAGCAGTGCACTCTAGCCTAGTGACAGAGCGAGAGTCCGCCTCAAAGAAAAAAAAAAAAGAAAGAAAAAGAAAAAAGAACGAATTAGCATAATGGATAATGCCTTTAAAAAAGGAAGAAATTTTAAAAATCAAAAAGAAGATGATAAAAAGAATTCTGGAGAAATGGCAAATAACAAAAGATAAGCAAAAACGTCAGGACAGTTCTGAAAAGAGTAATGCAAACACATAGAAATGTAGTATACCATAAAAGTGACATTTCAAATCAATGGGACAGATTATTCAGTAAATTGTAATACGTACATGTTGGGGTAAAAATAAATAATTTATCTGGAAGAATCCTTAAAGTGGCAAAAGTAGATGCTTCTAAGGGAGGGGGTAGGTGGTGGCTGGGAAACTTGGGGAAAGGGTGAATTTCCATTGTCACCATTTTGTATCTTTCCAATGTTCTGTCATGTGAATCTATTACCTTTTAAGTCTAAAATGCCTGTGTTCAAATCTCAGCTATCGCTAGCAGTTGCTAGCTAGCTCTTAATCTTGGGCAAATTCTTCAGATTCTCTACCTCTTTATCTGTGAAATGGGATGAATAACTTAGCCAGGTGCTGCCTGGCACAGAATAAACTCTCAATAAATATAAATTGCTGGTGGAAACAACCCATTGTCTAGTAATGGATGAATGGATAAGCCAATGTGGTGTAGTCATACAATAAGAATACTATGCAGTATGAAAAGTAGTTCAGTCTGAAATTAGTTCAGACACACACTACAACATAGATAAACCTTTAAAACATAATACTAAATGAAAGAAGCCAGATACCAAAGGTCACATGTTGTATGATTCCATTTATATGAAATGTCCAGAAAAGGTAAATCCAGAGATTGGTGGTTGCCTGGTGTCAGAGGGAGGAGGGAATGAGGAGTGACCGCTAATGGGTAGAGGGCTTTTTTGCAGGGGATGATGAAAAGGTAACGGCTCAGATAGTTGTAATGATTGTACAACCT
>NW_026659930.1:0-3306 GCF_009828535.3 Hylobates moloch | reverse complement strand
TTTTTTTTTTTTTTTTTTTTTGGTAGAGACGGGGTATCCCTATGTTGTCTAGGCTGGTCTCAAACTCCTGAGCTCAAGTGATCCACCCACCTCGGCCTCCCTGAGTGCTGGGATTACAGGCAGGAGCCACCGTGCCTGGCCATCAGGTGCTATTTTTGCTTCCATCTTACATATGAGAAAACGGAGGCCAGGAGGAGTGAACTCATTTCTGCAGACTTACAGTCAGGAGTCCATGCAGCTGGGACTGGGACCCGGGAAGTCTGACTCCAGGGCAGAGTACCCTAGGCTGCTGTGCTGTGTGCACTGCCTGCCTCAGATGCTGCGCTAGGGAAATGGGCTTTGCTCATTAAATTTTGGCAGGGAAATAATGCAAAAGATACAGATTAGAAGGAAATGGGGGCCGGGTACAGTGGCTCACCATGTCTACTAAAAATACAAAAAGTAGCCAGATGCAGTGGCTCACTCCTGTAATCCCAGCTACACAGGAGACTGAGGCAGGAGAATCTCTTGAGCCCAGGAGGCGGAGGTTGCAGTGATCCGAGATTGTGCCACTGTACTCCAGCCTGGGCGGGTGACACAGCGAAACTCTGCCTGCCTCAAAAAAAAAAAAAGAAGGGGCCAGGCACAGTGGCTCACGCCTGTAATCCCAACACTTTGGGAGGCTGAGGTGGGTGGATCACGAGGTCAAGAGATCGAGATCAGCCTGGCCAACATGGTGAAACCCCATCTCTACCAAAAATACAAAAATTAGCTGGGTGTGGTGGCGCACGCCTGTAGAACCAGGTACTCAGGAGGCTGAGGCAGGAGAATTGCTTGAACCCAGGAGGCGGAGGTTGCAGTGAGCCAAGATCACAACACTGTACTCTAGCCTGAGTGAAAAAAAATTTAAAAGAGGTGGGACAGTGGTCACACCTGTAACACAGATTTGGAGGCCGAGGCGGGCAGATCACCTGAGGTCAGATTCAACTAGCCAGGTGTGGTGACGGGTGCCTGTAATCCCAGCTACTCAGGTGGCTAAGGCAGGAGAATCACTTGAACCTGGGAGGCGGAGGTTTCAGTGAGCTGAGACTGCGCCACTGCACTCCAGCCTGGGCAACAAAATGAGACTCTGTTTCAAAAAAAAAAAAGACAGATACAGTGGTGAAGTAATTTGTCCCACGTCACTCTGGGAGAGAGGGAGGTGTCCACTCAGGGTCAGGGCCCAGGCACTGAGCCCACAGCCTGCACTCCTGACCACCCCCTATACTGCCTCCCAAAAGTGTGTTACTTGACAACATTTGACCTTCAGATTTCACATAATAATCTGGAATTTCAGCTTTTCCTAAAGAATCAGACCTGGCCAAAGCTAGGCTTCTGTTTCCACAAGGCGATAACTGTTTGTGTCTCTTTCTGTATTTACCTACTCGGCCCTCTGTCAATGGTTGGACTTCTGACCCCAGGCTGGAAGAAAGTCACTGCGCCCAGAGAGAAGAGGCAACAAAGGCGAGGACATCCATGCAGTCACCACTCACCTCGGTGTGTCCAAGGCACGGATGACGGTGGAGAGGAGCCGGCCATCCCTTGAAGTCACCTGTGCCACATACTGGGGCGGTCCGAGGCCCGTAGCCTCCACGACCTTGGAGAAGGCAGGGCTGCCGGAGCAGTCACACAGGGAGCCGGGGAGGTGGCAGCAGTCACCCGTCGTCATGGCCACAGGGAGCCCTGTATCCTCAGGGCCTGAGGCCCATGGTCCCAAGAGCCTGGGAACAGGCCAGTGCGGAGGTTAGGAGCAAGGTTAGTGAGCCTGACGGACTAAGGTTTGAGTCCCCGCTTGTCAAGGTTGTAGGGACCACTAGACCATTTACATCTCTGAGCCTCAGTTTGCACGATCTGTAAAATGCGCCTCTGTGGGGCCAGTGAGGATTCAAGGAGACGATGCATGTAACTCAGCACGAGGCTGGTATACAGCAGGAGCTTGGGTTGTATTATTTCTCACTCTCCTAAGAAAAGCTATGCTTCCCTGGCCAGGCGTGGTGGCTGATGCCTGTAATCCCAGCACTTTCGGAGGCTGAGGCAGGTGGATCACGAGGTCAAGAGATCAAGACCATCCTGGCCAACATGGTGAAACACCGTCTCTACTAAAAATGCAAAAAAAAAAATAAATAAATAAATAAAAAATAAAAAAAAAAAAAGAAAAGCTAGGTTTCCCATTCTGGCTAACACAGTGAAACCCTGTCTCTACTAAAAATACAAAAAATTAGCCGGGCATGGTGGCACATGCCTGGCATCTGCCCGCCTCCCAGCTACTTGGGAGGCTGAGGCAGGACAATCGCTTGAACCCAGGAGCGGGAAGTTGCAGTGAACCAAGATCATGCCACTGTACTCCAGCCTGGGTGACAGAGCAAGACTCTGTCTCAAAAAAAAAAACAGGAAAGCTAGGCCTGGCCAGGTGTGGTGGCTCATGTCTATAATCCCAGTGCTTTGGAAGCCAAGGTAGGCGGATTGTTTGAGCCCCAGGAGTTTGAGACCAGCCTAGGCAACACATCAAGACTCTATCTTTACAAAAAATAAGAGAATTAGGCCAAGAGCAGTGGCTCACACCTGTAATCCTAGCACTTTGGATTCAAAACAATCCGCCTGCCTCCGATTGCCTCAGCTCTGGAGTTTGAGACCAGCCTGGGCAACATGGTGAAACCCTGGCTCTACAAAAGAAAACCAAAAATATTAGCCAGGTGTGGTAGCACAGGCCTATGGTCCCAGCCACTTGTGAGGCTGAGGTGGGAGGATGACTTGAGCCCAGGGGTTTGAGGCTGCAGTGAGCTATGACGGTGCCCACTGCACTCCTGCCTGTGTCACACAGAGTGAGACCCTGTCTCTAAAAAAGAGAAGACAAGAAAAGCTAGGCCTGGCCGGGTGTGGTGGCTCACGCTTGTAATCCCAGCACTTTGGGAGGCCGAGGCGGGCAGATCACGAGGTCAGGAGATCGAGACCACGGTGAAACCCCGTCTCTACTAAAAATACAAAAAAATTAGCCGGGCATGGTGGCGGGCGCCTGTAGTCCCAGCTACTTGGAGAGGCTGAGGCAGGAGAATGGCGTGAACCCGGGAGGTGGAGCTTGCAGTGAGCCGAGATTGCGCGACTGCACTCCAGCCTGGGCGAGAGAGCGAGACTCCGTCTCAAAAAAAAAAAAGAAAAGCTAGGCCTGCTCTTACCCTCAAAGCCTCCAGGGCCAGGACCACCTTTCAACTAATATCACCTTTCCAGATATGGTATCAGAACCAGTTCTTTTTTTTTTTTTTTTTTTTTGAGACAGAGTTTCGCTGTATG
>NW_026659929.1:0-3306 GCF_009828535.3 Hylobates moloch | reverse complement strand
TTGAGTTTATAGCAAGAAATTCCTTCTTCCCACTGTCAGTTAAACCCATTATTAACATCTTTAGTTTGATATATTTGTTACACCTGATGAACCACTGTTGCTGCATTATTATTAACTGAATTCCATATTTTACATCTGGGCTCATTGCTGTTCTTGTACATTCTATGGGTTTTGACTAATACCTAATGTCCACCATGAAAGCATCACGCCGAATAGTTTCACTGCCCTGAAAACCCCCTGTGCTCCTCCTATTTGTTCCTCCCTCTCCACCCTCCTGGCCAACCCCTGGCCATCACTGATCTTTATGTTGTATAGCTTTGCTTATTACAGAAAGTCATACACTTGGAATATACAGTACACAGATTTTCTAGACTGGCCTCTTTCACTCAGTCATTTGTTATTCAGGTTCCTCCATGTTTTTTCTTGGCTTGATAGTTCATATCATTTTATCAGTGAATACTGTTCCACTACGTGGATGTATCAGAGTTTGTTTATAAACTCCTCTTTTCATGGATATTTTATTTGCTCCTAGTTTGTGAGAATTAAGAATAAAGCTACTCTAAATATTAATGCACAGGTTCTTGTCAGGACTTAAATTTTCTAATCATTCTGGTAAATACCTAGGTGTGTGATGGTTAAATCATATCATTTAGCTTTGTAAGAAACCACCAAACTGTCTTCCAAAGTGCCTGTGCTATTTGTGCATTATTATACCAGCAATTAATAAGAGTTCTTGTTATTCCGTGTTTGCTAACATTTGATGGTAACTCTTTGTTACCGATGATATATGATCAGCATCTTTTCATATGCATATTTGTTATCTATATATCTTCTTTGGTGAGATGTCTATTCAGATGCTTTGCCCATTTGAAAATTGGGTATTTTTTTAATTGCCTTTATTTTTTATTTTTAAAATTTCAACTTTTATTTTAAATACAGGGGTACATATGCAGATTTGTTACATGGGTATGTTGCACTCAGGTAGTAAGCATAGTACCCAGTGGTAGTTTTTCAAAGCGTGCTCCCCTCCCTCACGACCCCTCTTGGAATCTGCAGTGTCTGTTGTTCTCATATTTATGTTGATGTGTGTTCAATGTTTAGCTCTCACTTATAAGGGAGAATACGCAATATTTGGATTTCTTGTTCTGTGTTTACTCAGGTTATAGTCTCCAGCTCCATCCATACTGCTCCAAAGAGCATGATTTCCTACCTTTTTATTTCTGCATATTATTCCATGGTGTATATGTACCTCTTTAAAAAAAGAAATCTAATCCACTCATGGACACCTAGGCTGATTCCATGTCGTCTTCACTATGACGAATGACACAATGATGAACATATGAGCGTTATGTGTCTTTTTGGCATAATGACCTATTTTCCATTGGGTATATACCCAGTAATGGGATTGCTGGGTTGAATGGTAACTCTATTTTAAGTTTTTTGAGAAACCTCCAAACTGCTTTCCCCACGTGGCTGAACTAATTTACATATGAATTTACACATCTAGTAAGACTGTGGAGAAAAGGGAACACTTAAACCTTGTTGGCAGGAATGTAAGTTGGTGTTCCCTTTCCTCCACAGCCTTACCAGCTGTTGTTTATTGACTTTTTAATAATAGCCATTCTGACTAGTGTAAAATGGTATCTCACTGTGGATTTGATTTGCATTTCTCTGATGATTAATGATGTTGAGCATTTTTTATGTATGTTTCTTGGCTGCCTGTTTATCTTTTGCAAAGTGTCTGTTCATGTATTTTGCCCATTTTTTAAATAAAGTTATTTGGTTTTTGCTTGTTGCATTTGTTTAAGTTTCTTATACATTCTGAATATTACACCTTTGTTGGATGCATAGGTTGTGAATATATTCTCCCATTCTGTATGTTGTCTGTTTATTCTGTTGATAGTTTCTTTTGCTGTGCAGAAGCTGTTTAGTTTATCAGGTCCCACTTATCAGTTTTTGTTTTTGTTGTAATTGCTTTCAGAACTTAGCCATTTTTTTTTTTTTTTGTCAAGGCCAATGTCTGGAAGTGTGTTTTCTAGGTTTTCTTCTAGGATTTTTATAATTTGAGGTCTTACATTTAAATCATTAATACATCTCAAGTTAATTTTTGTATATGGTGAAAAGTAAGGCCCTAATTTCATTCTTTTGCATATGGCTAGCAGTATCATTTATTGAATAGGGAGTCCTTTCTCCATTCTTTTGTCAGTCTTATCAAAGATCACATGGCTGTAGGTGTGAGGCTTTGAGTTTTCTCTTCTGTTTCACTAGTCTGTGTCTCTGTTTCTGTACCAGCATCATGCTATTTTGGTTTCTGTAGCTTTATAGTATAGTTTGAAGTTGGGTAGTGTGAAGCCCTGGCTTTGTTCTTTTTGCTTAGGATTGCTTTCACTATTGGGGTTCTTTATGGTTCCATATAAATTTTAGAATTTTTTTTTCTAATTTTGTGAAGAATGACATTGGTAGTTTGGTAGGAATAACTCTGTACTCCCATACTTTGTGCCATAGCCTGGAGGCACCAGAACATGGCCTAGGTCAGGTTCCAGCTGTGTTTGGGGATCTGATGTAATTCTGGGTCACCAGGAGTGTATGAACATAGAGCACTCAGGCTGGGATGCTAAGGCTACACTGTGTACCTGTTCCTGCAGAGTGGCTATGCATGGGCCCTAGAAGGGGGCAGACACGGAGCATGGGAGGGGCAGACAGACAGCAGGGCTTACAAAACAGACATGCCCTAGTCATGGGGAAGCCAGTCTTGCCCTCTCCTGACTCGGAGGTCAGCTGAGAACAATGCCTCCAGGAATTGGGGAGTTCCAGGGGATGGGCATCTATGGCTACTTTTTGCTGGAGCTGCCCAGCACACAAACATTTCTGTACTACACACCACCTGAAGGCCTGTCTCTGCCTTTTCCCCAGGGAGATCCCGCTGCCAGATCACATATTCCTGGAGGACACAGCTTATCCTGTAGCTAGGATCCTAGAGGTCCATAAAGACAGTGAGTTATCCCTTAGTTCCCGCACTCACACCTCTCCCAGGAGCCATTCAGGGCTGGGAACTAGCCCTAGCATTCCCTCATGCTGTGCAGGGTTCCTAACTTCCTTCCTCTTCAGCCTTGCCTTCAATGTCGCCTCTCCATCCACCTCAGCTTTTTGTTTCCAAACATCTGCCCATATTATGGTGGTTTAGTCAATAACTGGCTCTCTCTCAATGGGAGTGGCACTTCTTGCTGCGTCTCTTCAGCCATCTTGTCTCCCCTCTCTATCATTGCCTTTCTTGAGGAATCACAGCTAGTGCTAGTCCTATTCTTG
>NW_026659928.1:0-3306 GCF_009828535.3 Hylobates moloch | reverse complement strand
CTAGTTCAACCATTGTGGAAGTCAGTGTGGCGATTCCTCAGGGATCTAGAACTAGAAATACCATTTGACCCAGCCATCCCATTACTGGGTATATACCCAAAGGAGTATAAATCATGCTGCTATAAAGACACATGCACACGTATGTTTACTGCGGCACTATTCACAATAGCAAAGACTTGGAACCAACCCAAATGTCCAACAACAATAGACTGGATTAAGAAAATGTGGCACATATACACCATGGAATACTATGCAGCCATAAAAAAGGATGAGTTCGTGTCCTTTGTAGGGACATGGATGAAACTGGAAAACATCATTCTCAGTAAACTATCACAAGGACAAAAAACCAAACACCGCATGTTCTCACTCATAGGTGGGAATTGAACAATGAGAACTCATGGACACAGGAAGGGGAACATCACATTCCGGGTACTGTTGTGGGGTGGGGGGTGGGGGGGCGGGGACAGCATTAGGAGATATACCTAATGCTAAATGACGAGCTAATGGGTGCAGGAAATCAACATGGCACATGGATACATATGTAACAAACCTGCACATTTTGCACATGTACCCTAAAACCTAAAGTATAAAAAAAAAAAAGAAACATTGTCATTGAACACCATTAGTTATTATAAACTCATGCCTCTGAAAATAAAAAGTTTTAAAAAGGACAACTGTCTTAAAAAATATAACTTTATATCAAGTTCATTGATTTATATAACTTTATTACCAAGTTCATTGATTTACTCAAGCCATTTTTAATTTAGAATATATATTCAAGGTTCATAACATTCCTAATTTAAAAATTAAGAAAATTAATTATATTATAAAGCTCACAATAGTACGTTAGTTCAACAACTAGTTCTCATTTTAGTTATCAACAATTGGGATTCTCTAAATTCATCTATTTCTTCAACAGACATTTATTGCACATCTACTATATTCCAGGTGCTGAGCTATACAGATAAGTAAGGCACAGTCATTACTCTCACGGAACTCATAGTCTCACAGGGAAAATCAACACGTGAATATGTTTTAAAGTGACAAGTGCTGCAATAGAAGTATTTCCAGCATGATACTTAAATAGAGACAATGACAGGACTAGCTTTACTAAGGGAATAGGGAAAGGCTTTGCAAAGGAAATCTAACATTTGAAATTCCATTTCTTAGAGGAACTAGATGATGATGTGGATAACACCAGGGAGAAAGGTATTCCAGCATTAAGGAGCAGCACTTATAAGAACATAGAGAAATAAACGTTTTAAAATGACTCAGATATAGGGAAACTTTGAAATCTTTATATAGCTGGAAAGCAAGGTCCATTTAGAAGATGAGACTGAAGTCAATAGGCCATTTATATCACAATAACATCTTCCTGGTGTATACAGCAGTTTTTAAAGTATAAAAGCAGACTTTTTAAACTATATAACAGTGCTCAACTTTTCATTCATCTTTGTGAACCCTCCATAGTAGGTTAATGGAAAAATAACTTTTGGAGACAGATGCACTGCATGAATGTGGGCCCTTACTAGATATAAAACCATGATAATAATATTTACCTTGCAGGGTTGTCAGGAAGATCGAAGGAAAAGCTATATGTATCACTAGTAGGAAAGATGGTGAGCTTATTCTATTGCTCAACAAATAATGTGTTGAGTATCTAGTATGTGTGATGTTGAGGGATGCTGTGAAGAATATAATACAGCCAAGGTGTTGATTTTATGGAACCTATATTCTAGTCATGTGCGTGATTAGGAAAGGTCTCTCATATGAAGTCACATCTTTAGCCTTGATATAAATGACTGGGCACTGGATAAGTGGAGGTCAGAGAAAAGAAGTCCAAATAAAGGGCCCTAGGATAAATGAACTTGTTGAGTTTGAGAAGAGAAAGAAAACCAATGTGACCAGCAGTAGGACAGAGTAGTTGGTGAGCAAATGAGAAAAAGGCATAAGAGATCCAAGAGGTATGGGCACAAACAGACTTTGAAAATCAGAATAGGAAAGTGACATAATTTCACGTATAAATGAAGAAGATAACGTTAGTTCTATTAATGGTACTTTGTAGCTTTGACACACATTGCCACTAATATTATCTAGTACTGTTTTGTGTGGTAGAACCTGTAGTCATTTCTGTTTGTAAGATACTTTACTGAAACAACCAATTACAAATCTTATTTTGTTAAACTAGTGTGATCTAATTATTCTCCTGTGAAAGACAGCAATGGTCAGTCTTCAAAAGAGAAATCACTTTTGGACCAATGGTTAAATCAGAAAAAATGTCACGGGATCTCAAATACGATTATTTTTGCAGATTGAGAAATATGCTTAGTTTTAATCTTTTGGGTTTTGTCTTTTTCTAATATGCACCTCACAATAGAATTAATTGGGTGATTTCCATTTTGTTTAATGATGCCCTAAGGATCTAAACATTTAATTCTTTTTCCAAAAGAATAAGCAATTATAAGAAACATTTTCAATTAATTTATTCAAATTCAAACTGGCACATTTGTGAGATAATTTGGCAATATTTGGGAGATAATTCTAAAGGAATTAATTTGAGGCAATTTGAGGTAATGACAAAGTACCTGACCATAATTTGATTTACCAAATATTTTAACTTTAGCAATTACTAAAAATGAAAATACACTCTTATGAAGAGATTTTTTTGAAATTCTGTTCTCAACTTTTCCTATTAGCATTCAAATACAAAATTCATTTTATGAAAGTCAAATTATTATATAAAGCAAGTCATTTGCCCCAATACTTTTTTCAATACTATGTACCAAACATCCTTTTCAATATTCAGGGGTGCTAACTTAAGACAATTACCTTATGAGATCTGCAAACAGGGACAATTTGACTTCCTCTTTTCCTAATTGAATACCCTTTATTTCCTTCTCCTGCCTGATTGCCCTGGCCAGAACTTCCAGCACTGTGTTGAATAGGAGTGGTGAGAGAGGGCATCCCTGTCTTGTGCCAGTTTTCAAAGGGAATGCTTCCAGTTTTTGCCCATTCAGTATGATATTGGCTGTGGGCTTGTCATAGACAGCTCTTATTATTTTGAGATACATCCCATCAATACCTAATTTATTGAGAGTTTTTATCATGAAAGTTGTGGAATTTTGTCAAAGGCCTTTTCTGCGTCTATTGAGATAATCATGTGGTTTTTGTCTTTGGTTCTGTTTATATGCTGGATTACATTTATTGATTTGCATATGTTGAACCAGCCTTGCATCCCAGTATATCTAGAAAACCCCACTGTCTCAGCCCAAAATCTCCTTAAGCTGATTAGCAACTTCAGCAAAG
>NW_026659927.1:0-3308 GCF_009828535.3 Hylobates moloch | reverse complement strand
TTTTGTAGTTTTAGTAGAGATGGGTTTTCACCATGTTGGCCAGGCTGATCTCCAATTCCTGACCTCAGGTGATTCACGCACCTTGGCCTCCGAAAGTGCTGGGATTACAGGCGTGAGCCACCGTGCCCAGCCTATCGTCAGTTGTTTTTTATTTCAACCATTTTAATAGGTGCATGTTTTTTGTTTAACCAGTTGGTCTTCCTAAGCAGCACGTAACTCCTGACAGAGAATAACTCTTTCATCTCCTTATCCTTAGAGCCTGTAGTAGTGACTGACGTGTGGTAGGTGCTCAAGAAATGCTGTGGGCTGACTGAATGAGTTCATTCATGGAATGAATGAATTTCTTGACTGCCTGAATGAGGGATCTATTGAAACAGTGCTTCAGGTAAGTTTGTTTCAGATGCCATGTGAATTTCTCTGCTCCCCCACAAAGGAACTCACCATGAGTGATGAGGTGGTCTCTCTGAAATAGTTGCCGCAGGTAAAACCCCCTTACCATTACGTCTAATATCTTCCTGTATCTGCCCAAAGTGCCTAGACTGCTTCTACCTCTGAACAGGCTTGCATGGGTTTCTTCCCTGTTGTTTCAATGAAAGGCACTGGTGCCCATACTAGAGGGTGCAAGAGAATGATAGCGGTGGGGGGCAGTTAAATGCAGATCCCCAGGCCCTGCCCCCAGGTTCTGATTCAGTAAGGCCAATAACTCCTGGCACATCTCAGACTTTTCTAAGGCCCCCCAGAAGAGGTGAGAGTCCTCAGCAGAAGTGTAAATAATTCTGGGTCTTGAAAAAGACATGGGCCTTCAGATTCTAGTTCTGCCACCACTGGTGGTTCACTCTTGCCGGTCGCTTAATGCCTCTGAGCCTCAGTTTTCTTATCTGTAAAGCTTTCCTGAAAGTAATGGAGCTTCCCAATTCCACTGTGAGGATGAAATACATTCACTGCAAGAAGGGCCCTGATGCACGGCAGATATTCAATAAATGTTGTGGATTTTGGTAAGCCAAAAGGATTCCAAATGCTTTCTCTCCACCCCCTTCGCTAACTGCCTTATATTTTCATTTTTATTGATGCTTAACAATGCAGAGAAGTGTACAGTTCACTGGATCTTTGCACACCAAACACACCCATGCCCACATAACCCACACCCCAGCTGAGAAACCAGCACCCTCAGGACTCCTGACTTCTAGCAGCCTTGTTTTTGAAACAGTTTCAGTTTTCTATAACAACTAAGACATGCATAGTAAAGAATATTTAGAAAACACTGACAAGAGAAAAAAATCAGAGACATGTTAACATATTGAACAGCCTTTAAAAAATATTAATTTTTTGGCCTGGCGTGGTAGGGCATGCCTGTAATCCCAGCCCTTTGTGAGGCTGAGGTGGGTGAGTCGTTTGAGCTCAGGAGTTCAGGACCAGCCTGGGTAACACGATGAAACCTTGTCTTTACAAAAAAATACAAACATCTAGCCAGGCATGGTGATGTGTGCCTGTAGTCCCAACTACTTGGGAGGCTGAGGTGGGAGGATTCTATGAGTCTGGCGGAGGGGCAGAGGTTGCAGTGAGCTGAGATTGCGCCACTGCCCTCCTGCTTGGGCTACAGAGTGAGACCCTGTATCAAAATAATAATAGTAACTTTCTGTTGAGGTATAACATGCATAAAATGGCCCAGATCAGGCCAGGCGCGGTGGCTCACGCCTGTAATCCCTGCACTTTGGGGGGCTGAGGCGGGCGGATCACGAGGTCAGGAGATCGAGACCATCCTGGCTAACATGGTGAAACCCCGTCTCTACTAAAAATACAAAAAATTAGCTGAGCATGGTTGCAGGCGCCTGTGGTCCCAGCTACTCGGGAGGCTGAGGCAGGAGAATGGTGTGAACCCGGGAGGCGGAGCTTGCAGTGAGATGAGATTGTGCCCCTGCAGTCCAGCCTGGGTGACAGAATGAGACTCCATCTCAAAAAAAAAAAAAAAAAAAAGGCCCAGATCATAAGTACAGAGCTCAGTACATTTTCATAAAGTGACTAACCCATGTGACCACAAGATCAAAACCTAGAACATCGCAGCCCCCAAGGTCCTTCCTTCTGCTGCCTCCAAGGCAGTGAGAGTCACTATTCTGACTTCTTTTTGTGTGTGGGAAAAAGTCTGTCTCTGTTGCTCAGGCTGGAGTACACTGGTGTTGTCACAGCTCACTGCAGCCTTAAATGCTTGTGCTCAAGCAATCCTCCCATCTCAGCCTCCCAAGTAGCCAGGACTATTCTGACTTCTAAAAGCACTGATGAGTTTTGTGAAACACAGCCTTGTTTTAGACAAAGCTTCCCTCTCTCTGGTGCTGTTGGAGAACTCTCGCTCATCCCTCAGGACCCAGTTCTGAGGTTACCTCCTCTGAGAAGTCTTCCCAGCTCCGTGAGGCAGAGGATTAGCCCTTGCCTGATTTGTCCCTCTAATTCAGCTCTTGCCATTCTGTGGTAGTAAATGCCTCTTACTGCTGTCTCCCGGTTGAGAGGTAAATATTTCTAATCTATTTGCCTAATACAGGGTATATGGGTTGAATTGTGACCTCCCCACCCCCCACCCAAAATAAACAACAAAAAAACTAAGTCCTAAACCCTGTACCTGTGAATGTAACCTTACTTGGAAATAAGGTTTGTTTTTGTTTTCGTTTGCTTGTTTGTTTGTTTGTTTTTTGAGATCGTGTCTCTCTCTCTTGCCCAAGCTGGAGAGCAGGGGCAGGATCTCCGCTCACCGCAACCTCCGCCTCCTGGGCTCAAATTATTCTCCTGCCTCAGCCTCCCAACTAGCTGGGACTACAGGCTGTGCCTCCACGCCTGGCTACTTTTTGCATTTTTATTAGAGATGGGTTTTCACCGTGTTGGCCAGGCTGGTCTTAAACTCCTGACCTTAAGTGATCCGCCCGCCTCGGCCTCCCAGAGTGCTGGGATTACAGGTGTGAGCCACTGGTACGAGGCTGGAAATAGGGTCTTTATAGAGGTAATTAAGTTAAGGATCTCAAGATGAGATCATCCTGGATTGAGGGTGGACGCTAAATCAGAGGACTGGTGTTCTTACCAGAGAAAGGAGAGGGATATTTGAGACAGAGAGCAGAGGGCCATGAAAAGACAGAGGCAGAGCTAGAGTGATGCAGCTCCAAGCCACGGAGTGCAGGATCACCACCTACCACAGAACCTGGGAGAAAGGTGGGGGGCAGATTCTCACCTAGGGCCTAAGGAGGGAACCAGTGCTGCTGCTGGCACCTTGCATTCAGACTTCTGGCCTCCAGAACTGTGAGATGATATATTTCTTTTTTTTTTTT
>NW_026659926.1:0-3308 GCF_009828535.3 Hylobates moloch | reverse complement strand
TTTCTTATGCTAACTTTAGACTTAGTTTTCCTTTTCTTAGTTCCTTGGTGTGTAAATGTAGGTTGCTTATTTGAGATGGTTTATCATTTGTAATACGGTTATTTTTTGCTATAAAATTTTCTCATACTACAAGTTTTTGCTGTATGCATAATTTTTGATTCCTTCTTCACATCCTTTTGTGTATCTTTTATGTGTATTGCTTGTGTTTAGCATGAGGATTACATAAACCATTTTAAAATTATAGCAATCTATTTTAAATGAAATAAAAAATATTTAAAGATTAAAATTTTACTTCAATCACATATAAAACTTTATCCCTTTACATCACCCATCCCCACTTAATATTCTTAATATCACTGAAGATATCTTCTGTTGTTATTAATTTATGTACATTTATAGCTATTTTATGCTTTTGTTTTTTAAGTTGCACATCAGTACTAAAAGTAATTTATGCACCAACATTAACTACAGAACTATTTATTTGATTATATATTTTCCTTTATTAGTGAAATTTTCATTCTTGTGTGCTTTTGCCTAGTGTACCCTTTTTTGTTTTTTTTTTTTGAGATGGAATTTCACTCTTTTTGCCCCGGCTGGAGTGCAATGGTGCAATCTCAGCTCACTGTAACCTCCACCGCCCAGGTTGAAGTAATTCCCCTGCCTCAGCATCTCAGGTAGCTGGGATTGAAGGTCCTTGCCACCATGCCCAGCTAAGTTTGTATTTTTCGTAGAGAAAGGGTTTCACCACATTGGCCAGGATGGTCTCGAAATCCTGACCTCAGGTGATCTGCCCACCTCAGCCTTTGAAAGTGCTGGGATTACAGGCATGAGACACCGTGCCTGGCCTGCCCAGCATACTTTCATTTCAATCTGAAGGACTCCTTTTAATATTTCTTCTAAGTCTAGCGTTGATTATATCCCTCACCATTTTTTTTCTAAATCTGGGAAAGTTTCACTCCTCCATGATTTTTGAAGGACAAGTTTGCCAGATGTTAGTCTCATTTGAAAAATTTGTTTTTTTTTTTTGTTTTAATTTCCTTGCAACACTTTGAATATATTATCTCACTTACTTTTGGTTTGCATGATTTTTGCTGAGAATCTTATTGATAATCTTATGGGAGTTTCTTTATATGTGGTAAGTCCCATTTTTCTTGCTGCTTTCAAGATTTTCTTTTTGGCTATGAGTTCTGAAACATTACTTTGTGCATTGTTGCAGACTTCTTTGGATTATTCCCATTTGAACTTCACTGAGTTGTTGAATTTGTATGTCTATTATGCTCTGCAAAATTGGTAATTCTTTGTTCATTATTTTTCTCAAATATAATCTCTGCCTCTATGTTTTATTTATGGGAATCTTATAATGCTTTATTGGTTAGCTTGATGGTGTCTTATAAGTTGCTTAGGCTGACTTCACTTTTTTATTGTGAATTTTTTCTTTAAATTTTCACTCCCCTTCCTGAATAATTTCAAATAACCTATGTTCTTAAGTGTGTATATTTTTTATCTGTTTGATAAAGTCTTCTTGTTTGCTCCTCTAGTGAATGTTGAAAATTCAGTTATTATATTCTTCAGCTCCAGAATTTTTGTTTGGTTCTTTTTTTTATAGAGCTATACCTTTTTGTTAATATTTTAATTTTAAATGCACTATTTTTATTATTTTATATAGTTGTGTTCTGTCTTTGCTAATTGAGTATTTTAAAATGATAATTATGAATAATTTGACAAATAATTCATAGATCTTCATTTCCTTGGGGTTATTTTCTAGAAGTTTATTTTGGTCCCTTCATTGGGCAATGGTTTAGTGGTGTATGTGTGCGTGTGTGTGTGTGTGTGTGTGTGTGTGTGTGTATGCCTTGTTGCCTTGTGTTCTTTTGCTGCAATTTGGATATTTGGAAAAATAGCTGCATCTCCCATTATTTACTACCTAGCTTGGTACAAAAGATTGTCTTCATCAGTCAGCCCAGCTAGAGATTCTGCAGGTCTCTCAAACCTTTTCTGGGAATGTGTCATCTCTCAGCTTCTGTATGTAATCACCCAGATAAACTTTTTTTTTTTTTTTTTTTTTCTATTTCATCTTTAGGAATTTGTAGTCTATTGCTCCCTCTGCTGTCATTCTGTGGTAGGGCAGCCTTTTTAACACTGCCACTCCTGGTTTTGTTCTCAGTAGATCACAGGCATCCGAATTCTGCTAGTTCCTGTGATTTCTTTGAGTTAGGTGTTAGAAACTAGCCCCTTGTACAGCCCCTCCAAAAGCTAAAACATTAAAACACACTTCACTCTTCTCTTTCTTTCCTGTGGGAGAAGGTATGGCTAGGGGATTTTCTCCTAACTGTGCCATGCTGTACTGGCTGTACTCTATAGTGAGCCAAGTCTGTGAAATTTCGTAGCAATTTCGATAAAGTTCTTCTTGGCTTTGCTCTTGCCTGGGGTGCTGAAATCTTTGAACTTGTTTCTGGAGTATTTTCGTAAAGCAATTTGGTATCTCTCTATATATATTTCTTAAGTCCATTTCCCTGTGAGGAGAAAAGGAACATGGCTTTCCTATTCTGCCAGCATCAATCTCCCTCTACCTACACACCACATATCACTTTCAAAGGATATGTACTGACTACAAGGCAATACACTCTTATGTTCTATATTAGATAGTGAGACTATAGGCACTTATGTAAGTACTTTAAACTATTCTGTCACTTTGTAATATTTCATGTAATTTAAAAAGACTAGAAGATATCCCAAGAAATTCTTGCAATTAGAAAAAATGAAAATGGCATAGTTTTGATGATAATATAATAATCCATTTAGCCATTATTTGATTTTAATTATAATAATTTATAGAGAAATTCATATTTATATTAATAACAATGGGGTTATAATTTGATTTAAGTGTATTCAGACCATGCTCAACCAAATGTGAACATGCTCCAAAGGTTTAGTTATATCTGAGTAGTCTGGAATTTAAACTTTCTCTTTTTTTATAGAAAAACCTTATCTAAATGTTTGGCTAACTGGTAACATTCCAAAATACTAATATGTAAGTATTAAATAACTATAAAAACAGCATAGCTGAAATAGTAGTTGATAAAATGTATACATAAAATCATTAAATATATAGTATTCTTTAAAATCATTTAGAGGAAATCAGATTAGAAATTGATGAAGAAGTCGCAATAAGTAATATGGAAAATCTGCTTGTGGTGTTCAGGTCTATGATCTCAACCATTCTTGTGTAATTTATTTTGTTTCTTACATTGAAAAGTTGATTAAAGGCCCATAATGGCATGTGACAAAGAGAGTTGAGCCTATTAATA
>NW_026659925.1:0-3309 GCF_009828535.3 Hylobates moloch | reverse complement strand
CTGCCCAAACGGCCGCCCAGTTTTGTGCTTGAAACCCAGGGCCCTGGTGGCGTAGGCACCCAAGGGAATCTCCTGGTTTGTGGGTTGCAAAGACTGTAGGAAAAGCATAGTATCTGGGCCAGAGTGCACCGTTCCTCACTGCAGAGTCCCTCGTGGATTCCCTTGGGTAGGGGGAGGGAGTTTTCTGACCCGTTGTGCTTCCTGGGTGAGGTGACACCCACCCTGCTTTGGCTTACCCTCTGTGGGGTGCATCCACTGTCTAATCAGTCCCAATGAAATGAGCTGGGTACCTCAGTCGGAAATGCAGAAATCACCCACCCCCTGCAATGATCTCGCTAGAAGCTGCAGACCAGAGCTGTCTATTCGGCCATTTTGCCAGCCACCAGCCAAAACGTTTATTTTCTAAAAAGAACAAGGTTAGAGGACTCACTTTTTCTTCTTGATTTCCTGAAACATATTACAAAGTTTCAGTAATCAAAATAGCATGGTACTGGCATAAAGACAGATCAATATGTTAATGGAATAGAATAGAAAACTTTGAAATAAACTCTCATGTATATGGTCAAATAATCTTCGACATGAGTGCTAAGACAATTCAATGGGGGAAAGGACAGATTCTTTAACCAGTGATGCTGGGAAAACTAGATATCCACATTCAAAAGAATGAAGTTGGAACCTTATCTTACACCATGTACAAAAATTAACTCAAAATGGATTAAAGAACTACATGTAAGACCTAAAACTATAAAACTCTTAGAAGAAAACTAGGGGTACAGCTTCAACATTGGACTTGGCAATGATTTCTTGGATATGACACCAAAAGCATAGGCAGCAAATGCAAAAAAAAAAGACAAACAGACTACTTCAAACTTACAAACTTTAATGCATCAAAGAACAAAACCAATAGAATGAAATGGCAACATAAAAAATGGGAGAAAATGTTTTCAAATTACATATCTGATACAGAGTTAATATCTAGAATACATAAAGAATTCATACAAATGAACAACAAAAGTCAAATAACTCAATTTTAAAAATAGACAAGATATATTAACAAATGGTTGTACAAAGATGATACATAAATGGACAAGCATATGTAAAGATGCTTGATATATCACTAATCATCAAAGAAATATAAACCAAAACCACAATGAGACATTACCTCACATTCATTACGAAGGTTATTATTTTTAAAAACACAGAAAATAGCAAGTATTGGAAAACGTGAGGAAATAAGAATGCTTGTGTAATGTTTGTAAGATTGTAAAATGGTGCAAATGCTATCATAAACAGTAAGAAGGGCCCACAGAAAAAGTAAAAATGAAACTATTTTGTAATTCTGCAATCCCTCTTCTGAATATGTACCCAAAATTATTGAAAGCAGGTCCTCAAACAGATATTTACACACCTATGTTCATTGCAGCACTATTAACAATAGCACAGATTTGGAATCACTGCAAATGTCTATTGACGGATGGATAGTCACACATGGAATATTATTCAGTATTAAAAAGGAAAAAAATATTGTCACATGATATAACATGGATGAACCTTGAGCACATTATGTTAAGTGGTGTAAGACAGTCACAAAAAGACAAATACTGTATGATTCTACTTATATGAGGTATCTACAGCAGTGAAATTTATAGATACAGAAAGTAGAATGATTACCATGGGCTGGAAGGAGATAGAAAATAGGAGTGGTTTAATGGGTATAGAGTTTCAGATTTGCAAGATGAGAAAGCTCAGAAAATCTGTTTCACAGCAATGTGAATATACTTAACAATACTGAACTGTAAACTTGAAAATAGATAAGATGGTAAATGTTTTATTATGTGTGATTTCTACTCCCATTATCTCTAGGACTGTATCCACTACTACTGTCCCTCTTGTTCTACTCTTTCTAGTTACATTGGTATCCCAGATGTCCCTCAGACATGCGTTTGACGATTTCAACTAATTGTCTTTGCACTAGTTATTTTATATTTCTGAAATACTCTTCCTGTAGATATTTGTTTGATTAACTTCTTCACCTCTGAAAAGTTTTTATTCAAATATTATCTTCTCAAACATGTTTACCCTCAACACTCAATTTATAATTAAAATATGGCTTCACTGTCACAACTTCTAATCTCCCTTACTTTATTCTATTTGTTTCCCATAGTGTTTGTCTCCTTCTAGATGAAAACACAAGTTTAACTGTACCTTTCCTCACCGAAAGCAATCTTGTAATGGCTTCTCATCGTGTGGGAATAGTGAGGCATGCTCCTCACGTTAGTCTTTAAGGCTTTACATGTGCTAACTCTCTGTTACCCCTCTAACCTCATCTTCTGGTACACCCATCCCTCACCCTTTCTTACTAGCCACTAAAGTTTCTTCTTACTGTTCTTTTTTTTTTTTTTTTTTTTTTTTTTTGAGACGGAGTCTCGCCCTGTTGCCCAGGCTGGAGTGCAGTGGCGCGATCTCGGCTCACTGCAAGCTCCGCCTCCCGGGTTCACGCCATTCTCCTGCCTCAGCCTCTCCGAGTAGCTGGGACTACAGGCGCCCGCCACCACGCCCGGCTAATTTTTTGTATTTTTAGTAGAGACGGGGTTTCACCATGTTAGCCAGGATGGTCTCGATCTCCTGACCTCGTGATCCGCCTGCCTCGGCCTCCCAAAGTGCTGGGATTACAGGCTTGAGCCACCGCGCCCGGCCTCTTCTTACTGTTCTTGAAAACTGCTATGCATGTTTTAGCTTTGAGGTCTCGGTACATGTTGTTTTCTTCTGTGGAAGACAATTTCCTCAGATATAATTATGACTCTCCATTTCTTCAGGTCTTTACTCGAAAGCCTCATTCTTAATAAACCTTACCCAAGGCCTACATCTATTATTTTTAGGCATCCCAGCACTTAATATCAGGTTCCCCTGCCTTATATACATTTTCCTTATCACTGATTATCATTTAACATAATATGTATTTTATTTATTTTATTTGTGGCTTCCTCCATTAAAATGTAAGCTACATGATGGAACAGAATTTTGTCTTGTTTTTACTATTATAATCCCAGTACTTAGACTAGTAGGCACAAAGTAAATATTTGTTTATTAAAATTGGAAACATTACATCATAAGAAGCAACTGGGGCTTTGTATTTCATTTGTGAACACATAAAAGAAAGTAAGTTTTCACCAAAAAAAACTAGATATCTCAAAGTTATTACTTTTTCTGATGCCTAATATGCCATACAGAATAGAAATATTTTCTTTTAAATAAAAGAGAGGGAATGTCACTGTATATTTTTTATATGAGATTTTCATTTATTATTAT
>NW_026659924.1:0-3309 GCF_009828535.3 Hylobates moloch | reverse complement strand
CGATTAGTCTTAGGTTTCATCGTTTAACAGAATGCCAGACTCCTTGGAGTCTTTGCTCAAATTTTCTTATTTTTTCTTTGTCTTTATTGGATTGGGTTAAATCAAAGTCCTTGTCTTCTAATTCTGAATTTCTTTCTTCTACTTGTTCAATTCTATTGCTGAGACTTTCCAGAGCATTTCACATTTCTAAAAGTGCATCCAAAGTTTCCTGATTTTTTAATGGTTTTTAAATTTAAGCTATCGATTTCCTTGAATATTTCTCCCTTCACTTATTGTATCAGTTTTTGGATTTTCTTGCATTGGGCTTCGCCTTTCTCTGGCCCCTCCCTGATTAGCTTAATAACTAACCTGAATTCTTTTTCAGATAAATCTGTGATTTCTTCTTTGGATCCACTGGTGATGAACTGGTGTGATTTTTTGGGGGGTGTTGAAGAGTCTTGTTTTCTCAGATTACCAGGGTTGGTTTTCTGGTTCCTTCTCATTTTGGTAGACTCTGTCAGAGGAATGTCTAGGGCTGAGGACTGTTGTTCAGACTCTTTTGTCCCATGGGGTGTTCCCTTGACATAGTACTCTCCCCCTTTTCCTATGGGTGTGGCTTCCTGTGAGCTGAAGTGCATTGATTGTTGTCTCTCTTCTGGGTCTAGCCACCCAGCATGTCTACCTGGCTTTGGGCTGGTAGTAGGGGTTGTCTGCATAGAGCCCTGTAATGTGAACCATCTATGGGTCTCGCAGCCATGGATACCAGCACCTGTTCCAGTGGAGGTCGTGAAGGGTGCAATAGACTCTGTGAGGGTCCTTAGCTTTGGTGGTTTAATGCTCTATTTGTGCTGGTTGGCTTCCTGCCAGGAGGTGGTGCTTTCCAGAAAGCATCAGCTGTAGTAGTGTGGAGAGGGACTGGCAGTGGGCAAGGCCCTAGGACTCCCAAGATTATATGTCTTTTGTCTTCCACTAGGAACTCAAACATTTGTGACAATTTCAATATCAGAAATTTATGTGTAATCGAATTTATTCTGGTAGCTTAAATTCTGGTAGCTTATTTTCTTATATGCTTCAATCTTTGTAATTCAGTTCTCACATGAGGGAGATCTCATATTGTAAATATTTTCAATCTGCATGTTTATGTATTTATTCCAGTTGTCCTGGCACAAGGTTATCAATGTTGCTGTGGGACCAGCCATTGGCTTTTCACATTTACGACTCCTCTGAAGTTTTTCTTGCCTCATTTCTGGTGCTGGGGAATTCTGATATTTTCTCCTCATCTCTATTGTACATTTTAGGGATTCTTGAAACTTTTGATGCCCAAACATCCACACTTTCCACATAAGTAAAATATTTTACTTAGATATTTTCTAGCAGACATTGAAGTCCTCGGTCTCTTTATTTGGAACACCCTCTCCCCAATATTCCATATGGAGTAGTTATGTGTAGAATGTGATTACTTCATTAATACGTCAAAGTATGGATGCATTTTGAACACATTTCTGAAGTTGTAATCCCTTTCTTGATGAATAGTACCTGCACGTGAACAGAATTGATGTTTTCTCTGGAGCAGTAAGTTAGCACTGGTAGAATCTGTTCTGTAATCCCAGGCCCTTGGGTTCCAGTGTCAATGCTTCCTCCTTAGATCCTCCCTGACCCTGTAAATTTACATCAGTCTCTATTTCTTAATCCAATAGTTATTTAAATTGACCTTCAATTACTTTGTATGTGGCCAGATATTATTTATGGGTTATATTCTAATTCACATTTTTCTGATGTAATTTCAGAGAGCCTAGAAAATATCACCTAGTGAATATCTACTTCCATGAAGTCAGTGATACATTTTTAGGTCTTAAACTTCAATATTTAAAATATTTGTCTCTGGAATTTGAAAATAATATGTATGCCTTGTTTACTGGATAAAAAGGCTAATCACTTGCTCATCTGATTAGTAATAAAAGTTTCTAAAATTTATTTAATACTTGATGTTACTTTATATTTTATATAAATGTGTATTTCTATGACAGTTTTAGTGTCACCTAATATTATTTTCAATGTTGTAATTTTTATTCATATGAATCTTTGTGTTATACATTTTAATGTCATTGGTGTTAAAACTGTATGTGCAAGTAGCTTGAAATAGCACCTAACACGTCATGGATTCTATGTAAATATTCACCACTCTATTTCATCACATTTTAACCAATTCATGCCATTCTTCATTTGCTAACATTTTGTTTGTCCTCATTCAAATCTGTGCTGGTGTCCTGTTTACATATTAATGAAAGAGAGGCGGTAGGCCCAGACTTCCATCTTGATTAAATACTAAGAAAAATGGCATATTTTCCTAGTTGTATTTATATGCAACATTACATTTGTCTCACACTATAAATATGAGTATTAAGTATGGCAAAAAAAAAAATCTTAACCTTCCTACAACAGATTTTGGGATATTCATGGATTGTCCACAACTTCCTTCTCCCAACATTATTTTTATTCTTACATCTCAACTTCCATGAAAACCTAGAAGCATGAAATACTACAAATTAGAAACAAATTCCCTGCTATACACAAATTGTAAAAGTAAACCAAGAAGAAAGAGAATATATGAGTACTCATACAGCAAGTAAATAGATTAGACTAATGAAAACTCTTCATCAGTCTAGCCCAGGCTCACATAGCTTCAATAGTGAATTCTACTAAACACTTAAGGAATAACCAATCCTTCACAAACACTTGCAAAGCAGAGAAGCAGGAAAACATCAATTCATTTTTGAGGCCAGTATTACCCAGATAACAAATCAGACAAAAGCATCACAAGAAAATAAATGTGCAGACTATTATCCCTCATGAATGAAGATGGAAATCTTTAAAAACTCTAGCAAACTGGATGAAGCAACACATACAAATGTTAGACAAGCCTGGAATGGTGGTGCACACCTGTAGTCCAAGCTACTTAGGAGGCTGAGGTGGCAGGATCACTTGAGCCCAGGAGTTTGAGGTTATAGTGAGCTGTGACTCAGCTCTTCCATTATATCATGAAAGTAGCCAGAGACATTATGTAACACATGTATTGGCTGTGTCCCATTACAGCTTTACTTACAAACGCAGACTGTGTCAGACATGGTCCATGCATGGTAGTTTGCCACACCCTGTTTTAGAAAGCTGAGGTTTATGATGTGATGGAGAATGCCTATGAGAGCTCTTGTTTTAAATAGTAGAGTGAACATACATTGGAATTCTATCCTGCTTGACCCAAGCTCTTGATAGCGAAAGGTAGAAAAGATAGATAGTAAATAGATAGATAGATGATAGGCAGGTAGATAGATA
>NW_026659923.1:0-3309 GCF_009828535.3 Hylobates moloch | reverse complement strand
TTCCCTTTTCTTGGAAAGGGGTGTCCAAAATATGGATTTCCTCATGGCTTACAATGGCCAGAGTTCTACTACTTCATGGGGACGTTTTGTCCTTCATGGTTTTTGATAGCTGCCTGAGAGATGTGTTGAGGGCTCCACACCAAATACTGTGGGGTTATAAACAGCAAGAGGTAAAAGATGCCCTGAGAATCCATGCTTGGCAAAATGGAAGGTGGTCCAAGCTATTTTTCACTGATTTGGTGACTCTGTGGGCCAATCAGGAGTCAAGGAAATGAGGGTCAAAGAGAAAGAAGGTTTATCATTTTGTCTTTGCCTAGAAATAATTCAGACAGCAGCATGACTGTAACATACCTGGTGGGGATAGCCCTGCCAGGGGACTCTGTGACTTAGCTGGTTAAAACCTCTGTCCTGGGTTTGGGTCTCAGAGAAAACTGAACTTGTGATTCATCCCTGCTGCCTCTCCTGCTCCTTAAGGAAGTAGGAGGAGCATGCTGTTAGTGTTTTCAAACGAAGGAAATTTGATGCTATATTTGGAATTTCAACTTCACGTTTAAAATATCATTTTCTGATACAAAAGGTAGCATGCAAAGGCTTTGACAAAGAAAACTGGTATCGATTTTGATACATTCACCAACACATGATTTGTACGGAAAAGAAAGTGCAGAACAATGATATACCATGATTTTTACTGACGCTTTAACAAGTGTTTCTTTCTAGAAATTCAAGCAACTTTATCTAGTCCCATTCCTCATCCACACACCTTCGGCCACACCTGCCTTTGGGATCTTTGGTACAGTGAGGTGTGAAGTATTATTAATTCATTTAAAGATTCAAGAACAAAAAACCCCGAAGTTCATCAAGGAAATGTAGAAGGCAAAGAATTTAAATACACTATTTGGCAATGCTTCTGAGATTTTTACTTCAGCTAGATGTTTCGGTTTGGGGAACAGTGGGGAGTTATCTGGTGTCTTCTATTACATATTTTGTGTACATTTCCTGTGAAAGTCGATTTAACGTGCAATAAAAATAACTGCTGCCAAAACCCAAGACCTAAGCTTTTTCTTTTTTTTTTGAGACGGAGTCTCTCTTTGTCGCCCAGGCTGGAGGGGTGCGATCGCAGCTCACCGCAACCTCCACCTCCCGGGTTCAAGCGATTCTTCCGCCTAGCCTCCCGAGTAGCTGGGATTACAGGCGCTGGCCACCACGCCTGGCTAATTTTTAAATTTTTAGTACAGAAAAGGTTTATACCATTTTGGCCAGGCTGGTCTTGAACTCCTGACCTGAGGTGATCCACCCTCCAAGGTCTCCCAAAGTGTTGGGATTGCAGGCATGAGCCACCGTGCCCAGCCAAGACCTAACTGTTAAAACCTATCGGTAGATCGCTTGCTGTAGGCTGTAAGCTATTCCAGAGAACGAGAGCTGGCTGTCTTCAGTTTTCTAAATTATGTTTTAAGCGTTAGCGGGGCAAAGCACTGAGTGCCACCTTACATTTAGACAAACTTTACCTACTAACTCACCCAGAAAAACTTAGGACCTGATGCCCAGCCCCTTTGTTGCTCACAATTCAATTCTCAGAGGCAGAGGAGGTGGTTGGAGGAGCCCTGAGGAGACAGGCATAAGGCAACCAGTGGCAAGATTTTCTGCTCCTCAGCCTTAGACGACCTAATGCTCATAAAACATAGATGCAACGAAAATTTTCTCTGAGCTGCCTATTTTTTCTTATTTCCATTCTTTTTCAGTCTGGCTCTTTAGTGATACCACCAAACGGAACTCAAAGTGCATGGGTCTGTAATGTGACTGCAGGGTTCGTGCTTCCTGCCAAGGAAATCCTGATGGAAAATATATCTATTTATGATTTTGTTTATGCTGGGCTACAAGTCAATATCTACATACAGTTAGAAACGATAATACCACGACCCACACACAGCTTTGATGTAAGCCTGGAAAGTTTTAACATTAATCAACATAATTTAAGAGATATTTGTGTCTGGAAAAAATATAAAGAAGAACTCCTTGTGGAGTAATCTGTGTCCCCGTTTCAATGTCTGCTTGTTTCAGTCACGTTAGCAATATATTCTTCTCACACTAAGTTTTACAAAAAGCCACAGATTACTGCCCGAATAAATAACATAGTATTAAAAGCAACACATTTGACACTCTCCTCTTTTTATAGGAGCAGGGGAAACGTGACAAACACATGCAAAGAATGAGAAAGGAGAATGAAGAAAATGAATGGCTGGAAGAGCTGGGGGCTGAACCCAGGGTCTCATACATGAGAAACACGCGCTCTACCACTGAGCTACCCCCGCCGCCCGCAATCGGGTCCTGTTGACTTATATATAAAATATCACTTTGTTTTCAGTTTGTTGGTTTCATTTTCTGTTGGTTGGATAAAGATCGCCAGATTACATTCCTCTACTTTCATGAAATCACTGAATTGGATACTGTTTGGCAGCTAACAGTATCCTAATATACTTATAACAGTATACTAAGACACTAAGATTACAGTCCAAATGACACAGTTTCTTATCCTCAGACTTTCCCATTCCTATTAGCCTGCTCCAAGCTCCATTCATAAGCAAACTGCATGAAAGCTACTTTCCTCCACCAGCAAAAAAGCAGAAATTTCCAACATTGAGGGCTGTTCAGTCATGGAGAAGGATCCCTGATTTTAGTCTAGATCTTTAGTCCAGAGTTCTTCCGATTGAGCTATGTTTGCCACACTTCTGCTTTCTCCCGCAATACTGACTCAGATAAAGTGCCCCTCAGTCCAGAGGCAGCCTTCGGCAAGTTGAATTCACACTGTATTTGTCAGACGCTGTGACAACGTCCATTTTCCAGCTGACTCTCAATCCTCGTTAATGCATCACGAGCTCTGAGATTGTCCTCAATTTTGGTTCCACACCTTCATCTCTAATCCTCCCTTAAGGACTATGTTCACAAAGGATTTTTTTTTTAAAAAGCTTCAAAATTTTATTAACTTTAATCAATTGACGTTTTCCCAGACTAGAGGAATAAACAGGGCAACAGCAAATGCAGAACAGCAAAGCCAGGATGGGTGACTGAGCAAAGCTATCACAACAGGAAAGCTTGCTGTGCATATAGATGTTCCAAAGAATAAAGCTGGAGAGCCCTCCAGCTTTCAGAGTGCCATCAATGTTCACAGTGCCATCAATAAATGAAAAAATGCGAGGAAGTCCTGGATAGCACAGAGCTAATAGAATTGGATTGGCCAGCAGGGGAAGAGCATAGTTCATAGCTGTTCTGTCCCTGGGATGCTTTCATCACTTCCATAATGAGTCTGAAAAA
>NW_026659922.1:0-3311 GCF_009828535.3 Hylobates moloch | reverse complement strand
CAAGAAAATATAATTTTCATTTGTTCACAAAAGGGTCTATATAAGTCCCAGCTACTGGGGAGGCTGAGGCAGGAGAATGGCATGAACCTGGGAGGCAGAGCTTGCAGCGAGCTGAGATTGCGCCACTGCACTCCAGCCTGGGCGACACAGCGAGTCTCCATCTCAAAAAAAAAAAAGATTCTGGGTTTTATTTTCCTTTTTACTTAAAATATATTTTTCACCAAAGGCAGGAATAGGAAGAAATAACACATTTTAAGATACTTTTAAAAAATAATAGAGAAAAGAGCTTCTCAATTATGAAGCAGAATACTCCAAGTTTCAATATTCTAACAGTGTATACTATATCCTACCACTGTCCTTATTTTCTATTAGAAATGTATATAGTCTCTCTCATCAGATAGCAACTTTTTTACATATATTTTTGTTATAATTTTATTTGGGTCTAAATTGATTACAAAAAAAGCCACCCTTTGGCTGAGTGCAGTGGCTCACACCTGTAATTGCAGCACTGTGGGAGGCTGAGGCAGGCAGATCACGAGGTCAGGAGTCCGAGACCACTCCAGCTAACATGATGAAACCCTGTCTCTACTAAAATTACAAAAAAAAAAAAAAAATTAGCTGGGCGTGGTGGCGGGTGCCTGTAGTCCCAGCTACTTGGGAGGCTGAGGCAGGAGAATGGTGTGAACCCAGGAGGCAGAGCTTGCAGTGAGCAGAGATCGCGCCACTGCACTCCAGCCTGGGTGACACAGTGAGACTGCGTTTCAAAGAAAAAAAAAAGGCTGAGGAGGGTGGATCACAAGATCAGGAGATCAAGACCATCCTGGCTAACATGGCAAAACCCCGTTGCTACTAAAAAATACAAAAAATTAGCCAGTCGTGGTGGCGGGCGCCTGTAGTCCCAGCTACTGGGGAGGCTAAGGCAGGAGAATGGCATGAACCTGGGAGGTGGAGCTTGCAGTGAGCCAAGATCACGCCACTGCACCTCCAGCCTGGGCAGCAGAGTGAGACTTCGTCTCAAAAAAAAAAAAAAAAAAAAAAAAAAAGCCACCCTTCTAAAAATATAGTTATGTGACATTTCAACAACACATAGAGATATATAACTGCAGCCATATAACCAAGATATGTTGTATTGCTATCATGGCCCCAAATTCCCTCACACACATTTTGTAGATAACTTTTGCCCTTACTTGATCCTCTGGAAAGCCATGATCTGCCTTCTGTCAACGTAATTTTTGCCTAATCCAGAAAGGCATTAAAATGGACTCACAATATGTATTCTTTGAGTCTATTTTCATTGACTTAGCATTATGTATATGAGACTATGCATGCTGACGTCTGTGTCAGTAGTTTGTTGCTTTTTTGTTGCTGAGTGGTATTTCCTTGTGTGGATGTGCCATAGAGTATTTGCCAATTCACCAGCTGAAGGACACTTGGGCTGTTTCCAGTTTGAAGCAGTTTTGAATAAAGTTGCTATAAATATTCACAAGAGATGTTTGAATGAATACAACATTCATATTTTGGGGTAAATACTTAGGACTGAGACTTTGGGTCATATGGTAAGTGTGCATTAATTTTATAAAAAATGTTTATTAGTTTTTAAATTGTTTATTAATAAAAATTGTTTATTACTTATTAATTTTATAAGAAAAAAGTTTTCCCTAGTGATTCTACAGTGTAGCCTCTACAAAAAAAAAAAAACCTATAGGAGGCACCCCATCAACACTTGCTATTGACAGAACTGTGATTTTAGCTATTCAAACTATCGATTTCACCAAAGAATGACTTTGAGAATCTTTCATAGTCTTATTTGCCATTCGTTCATTTTAATTACTAAGTCGTTTGCATATTTAATGAGTTCTAATAGTCCTTTATATATTCTGGATGCAAGTCTTTTGTTAGCCATGTGTTTTGAAAATAATTTATAATGGAATTTGCTTACTATTTTATTCTTTTCATACTTTCAATGGGCAGAAGTATTTAATTTGATAAACAATAATTTATCTCATATTGCTTTTATAGGTTAGGATGTTTAAAAATTTTGCATAAATAACATTTTCTCTTAATTTTATTAAAATTATGGTTAAGTACATATAGACATTTAAGTTTATACTTTCCTAGGTATTGGTTTTCATATATGAAATTAAAATTAGATTTCAGTTCAGCATTTTTGTACATGAATGTTCAGTTGTTTCAGCCCTACACTGTCTGAAAAGAGGAAAACTTCTCAAATCAATGATCTGAATACCATATTAATCTATAATTAACATCAGAGACACTTAATTTTTATACAAAATTATAATTCACAGTTTGTGCTCACATGTATATAGGCTGTATCTTTGTGTCCATGTATTCTGTATCCATTGTTGTTTGTGTGTCTTGGGTGTGGTATCAATGACTAGTAAACACATGTTTGAGGTCACTCTAATTATGCTCTCTTCCTAATATTTGAAACTGGGTGAATTTTTCTTTATGTGAAACATTTGTTTAAAATAATATTTTAGGCTAGGCGTGGTGGCTTACTCCTGTAATCCCAGCACTTTGGGAGGCCAAGGTGGGCAGAGCACTTGAGGTCAGGAGCATGAGACCAGCCTGGCCAACATGGTGAAACCCCGTTTCTACTAAAAGTACAAAAATTAGCCAGGCATGGTGGCAGGTGCCTGTAGTCCCAGCTACTCAGAAGGCTGAGGCAGGAGAATCACTTGAACCCAAGAGACGGAGGTTGCAGTGAGCTGAGATCACGCCACTGCACTCCAGCCTGGGCAACAGAATGAGACTCCATCTCAAAAACATTAATAATAATAATATTTTAAAATGTTTTTTATATTTGCTCTGACTATAAGTAAATGGAAAATATGGCACGTACATGATGAAAGTTAGATTTTTCTTCAGAGGTTAAAATATTGACAAGACAAATGTTCACTCTGTATGTGTGATCTGATGCTGTTTATGCTTGCTCGCATTTCTACTTTTAAAAATATCATTATATTTTCAATAACAAGAAGTATATTTGCCCTTATTTAGAAGTAATAAGAATTATTCATATAGTACAGTTATTGATATAATTTATTTTAATTATATAATTATATAATTATAGTCATACTATATAATATATATTTATATATTATATATTATATAATTAATATAACTATAATTATATAATAATATAATTATATAATTTTATTACATAGTTTTTATATAATATTTATATAATTTTATACAATATTTATATTATATTTATATTTCTATTACAAAATATTTATATAATTTTTATATATTTATATAATTATATATAATTTAATTATATAATTTAA
>NW_026659921.1:0-3312 GCF_009828535.3 Hylobates moloch | reverse complement strand
TTTATTTTTGTTAGTATATACATGGTACAACATACACTTTCAATGTGTAATTAGTACTTACCTATGTGGGCAGCCTTGGCAGATCTTCTGATCAGCAAAGGAACCTCCTAAGACTTTACTTAGCATAGCTGGATGTCCTAAAGCTTTTAAAGCTTCATCTAAACTATCCACCAATGAATTAAAAAATTCTAAAGCATCGTGTTGTTCACGCAGATTAACAGGCTCACCCCAAAGCCTAAGAAATGAATGAAATAAAACATGTAACATGTAACATTCACAGAACAATATGTACAACTATATTTTTCAGGGGGAAAAAAAGCAACACGACCACAAACAGCAGTATATAAAACCGAGATTTTATTCCTCAACTACATGGAAAAAGTAGAAAAAAAAGAATGTGCTTTCCCTATAGAATGTAGTGGGGTAAGAGAGTGAGCCTCATAGTAAAACTAGTACTCTAGCGGAAAATAACTGCCACGAAACTAGTGGTGTAATTGATGGATAGTACGGCTCCAGAAGTATGGTTGTTTCAGGTGATATGGCACATGCGTGCATTTTGAATCCAATTAAAGATATTATTAAGATGAGGTGGTGGATCTCACTCTTATGTGGATGTTACAATTACTATTTTCTTTCATTTTGCTTAAATTTTGGATTATAAATAGTAAAAAGATCAGATCTAGTCACTCTTAAATTTATTTTTTTCCCAAGTGAAGAGAGAAAGGTTTAACTTGTTCTAATCTCTTGAGTAATCTAAGAAAAGACACCATCACTACATACCACAAAATGAGAACTCATACTGCTAAAACTCAGGCACTGCTGGAAACTATCAATATCTGATTTTGTATATACAGAATAATGTACATAGAGAATTTAAGTGTATTTGTTCTAAGCAAGAAATGACATTTTAAAGTATGCAAGAACTGTCTGTTTATACTTTTGTAAAACCTTTCCTACATAGCAAATAATTTGATCTCTATTATATTTTAGACAAGTAAAAATTTGTATACAGTAAGTTTAAAATCAAATATATTATTTGTTAAAAATCAGCTTGTTTCATTACTGGAAATTACACCAGTCCGTTCTATTTACTTTCAAACCATACTCAACTCCTCAAACTTTCAAACATGTAATCAACTAATTTCAAAAGGGAAAAGGTACTTTATAAAGGAGAGATCTGTTAAGACACCAAGAAATCAAAATTAGTATCACTTAATAATTAAGTGGATAACACATGCCTCCCAATACAGTGCAGTGAGAAACACAAAATATCAATTATGTAGTTTTATTGCCCCCACCCCCTCAACATTTAACATAAAGCTAATCATCAGGAAACAATCACACAAATTAAAAAAGACATTCTGCAAGACAACTGGCCTGGACTCTTTAAAAATTTCAGTGCAATACAAGTCACAAGTTAGGGAGATTATTTTACATAAAAGGCAACTAAAGAGCTAACAGCCAAATTCTTGTGATTCCTTCATGAGTATCAGATTGGGATAGAAAGATAAGTTATAAAAACCATTTCTGGGAAATCGGAATATATGCTGATGAATATTAGAGATTAAAAATCGTTATTACATTACTTGGATATAATTGTATTATACATAAGTAGGAAAACTGCCTTATTCTGATACATGATCTCTTATAAGATATATATTGAAGTATGAAGGGGTGAAGCGTCATGTTTGCAACTTACTATCAACTTAAGAAAAAAGGCCGGGTGCGGTGGCTCACGCCTGTAATCCCAGCACTTTGGGAGGCCGAACCGGGTGGATCACGAGGTCAGGAGTTCGAGACGGCCCTGGCTAACACAATGAAACCCTGTCTCTACTAAAAATACAAAAACTTAGCCGGGCATGGTGGCAGGTGCCTGTAGTCCCAGCTACTCGGGAGGCTGAGGCAGGAGAATGGTGTGAACCCAGGAAGCGGAGCTTGCAGTGAGCCGAGATAGTGCCACTGCACTCCAGCCTGGGCAACAGAGTGACACTCCATCTCGAAAAAACAAAAAACAAACAAACAAAAAAAAACTTAAGAAAAAAATAAACCAAAAACCAAGTATACATATGGCAAGATAAGCAAATATGGCAAAATGTTAATTAGTAAAACCGCATAAAGAATATAACATAAAGGTGATAATTATACCTCTTCTTCACCTTTTCTGTAGGTTTGAAACTTTTCAAAATAAAAAAGTGGGGTGAGGAAGTGTAGTTAACTAACCCACTTGTATCAAGAGTGGATTATGTGTCTAAAGTGTGGATAATCCAAAGTGCTAGTCTATATAAACCGAGCTCCACTAGCACAGGGAGTAAATGAAAAGTCAAAAAAGCAAAGGCATTACAAGAGAAAAAAATTGTAACTGAATGACAAGACGAAAGTTTAAAAAGTGTAAGCCTCAGCTGGGCGCAGTGGCTCATGCCTGTAATCCCAGCACTTTGGGAGGCTGAGGCGGGTGGATCACCTGAAGTCAGGAGTTCGAGACCAGCCTGACCAATATGGTGAAACCCGGTCTCTACTAAAAATACAAAAATTAGCTGGGCATGGTGGCAGGCGCCTGTAATCCCAGCTACCAAGACAGGAGAATCGCCTGAACCCAGGGGGCAAAGGTTACTGTGAGCCGAGATCACACCACTGCACTCTAGCCTGGGCCACAGAGTGAGACTCTGTCTCCAAAAAAAAAAAAAAAACAAACCCAGTATAAGCCTCTGTTTGTGTTCTTCAATTTGGAAGAGCATAAACAGAAATGCTAAAATAGCCTTAAGGCAGAGATGGAATTGGAATAACCTAGGGAAAGAAGACAGAACTGAAATAGTCAGAGAGGAGGGAGAATGGTATGCTGGGTGACGGGACTAAAAGCAAAATGAGAGATGGAAGGGAGGGTGGTCCACGCAAGACACTAGTACAGAGTAAGTGGAGGGCCTTTATGGGAGGAAAAGAAATTTATACTGCTTTGTCAGAAGAAGGGAAGGCGGATCAGAGTATCAGGTGACCCTTTGTTCCCCCGTCCTCTCAGTTGGCCGGAAAGCACCTTGAAGGGATTCCAAGGAGGACTATTTACAAAACAAAACAAACCAAACCTCACTGCTATAAAGAATTATACCCCTTTTCATACACAGTAAGAGTTACGTGGTTGTACTGTAGTTATTTTAGCACAGTGCATGACGTAGTTCTGACTTAAAGTCAAAGGAAACAAGATAAAAATGTAATTTGAGTTTTCTAACTTAAAAAAATGGTGAGGGCAATTTTCCCTTTATAGATCTTTTCTAGCTATTAAATGAAAAAATAAAATATTGTTATTTTATAACCCTGAAG
>NW_026659920.1:1661-3312 GCF_009828535.3 Hylobates moloch | reverse complement strand
CTAACAGAGTTGAAGCTTCCGTTTGATAGCGCAGTTATGAAACACTCATTCTTTAGAAACTGCAAGGGGACATTCTGAGCGCTAAGGGTCCTACAGTGGAAAAAGGAATATCTTCAACTAAAAACTACTCAGCAGCATTCTGTGAAACTGCTTTCTCTTATTTGCATTCAACTAACAGATTTGAAGCTCACTTTTGATAGAGCATTTCTGAAACACTCTTTCTGTAGAAACTGCAAGGGGACATTCTGAGCGCTAAGGATATTACAGTGGAAAAAGGAATATCTTCAAATAAAAACTACACAGAAGCATTCTGTGAAACATCCTCCTGTTCTGTGCATTCAACTAACAGAGTTGTAGCTTACTTTTGATAGAGCAGTTCTGAAGCACTCTTTCGGTAGAAACTGCCAGACGACGTTCTGAGCGCTACGGTGATTATAGTGGAAAAAGGAATATCTTCAAATAAAAACTGCACAGAAGCATTCTGTGAAACTTCTTTCTGTTCTGTGCATTCAACTAACAGAGTTGATGCTTAGTTTTGACAGAACAGTTATGAAACACTCTTTCTGTAGAAACTGCATGGGGCCATCCCGAGCGCTAAGGGGCTCATTGTGGGAAAAGGTATATCGTCAAATCGAAACTACACAGAGGCGTTCGGTGAAACTTGTTTCTGTTCTGTGCATTCAACTAACAGAGTTGAAGCTTACCTTTGATTGAACAGTTCTGGAACACTGTTTCTGTAGAAACTGCAAGGGGACATTCGGAGCACTAAGGGTCCTATAGTGGAAAAAGGAATATCTTCAAATAAAAAGTACACAGAAGCATTCTGTGAAACTTATTTCTGTTCTGTGCATTCAACTCACAGAGTTGAAGCTTACGTTTGCTAGAGCAGTTATGAAACACTCTTTTTGTAGAAACTGCAAGCGGACATTGTGAGCGCTAAGGGGCCTACAGTGGAAAATGGAATATCTTCAAATAAAAACTACTCAGAAGCATTCTGTGAAACTGCTTTCTGTTATTTGCATTCAACTAACAGAGTTGAAGCTGACTTTTGATAGAGCAGTTCTGAAACACTCTTTCTGTAGAAACTGCAAGTGGATATTCTGAGCGCTAAGGTGATTATAGTGGAAAAAGGAATATCTTCAAATAAAAACTACACAGAAGCATTCGGTGAAACTCCTTTCTGTTCTGTGCATTCAACTAACAGAGTTGAAGCTTAGTTTGGACAGAGCAGTTATGAAGCACTCTTTCTGTAGAAACTTCATGGGGACATTCTGAGCGCTAAGGGGCTCATAGTGGGAAAAGGTATATCCTCAAATAGAAACTACACAGAGGCGTTCTGTGAAACTTCTTTCTGTTCTGTGCATTCAACTAACAGAGTTGAAGCTTACTTTTGATTGAGCAGTTCTGAAACACTCTTTCTGTAGAAACTGGAAGGGGACATTGGGAGCACTAAGGGTCCTATAGTGGAAAAAGGAATATCTTCAAATAAAAAGTACACAGAAGCATTCTGTGAAACTTCTTTCTCTTCTGTGCATTCAACTAACAGAGTTGAAGCTTACTATTTATAGAGCAGTTATGAAATACTCTTTCTGTAGAAACAGCAGTGGGACATTCTGAGCGCTAAGGGGCCTACAGTGGAAAAAGAAATATC
>NW_026659920.1:0-1651 GCF_009828535.3 Hylobates moloch | reverse complement strand
CTAACAGAGTTGAAGCTTCCGTTTGATAGCGCAGTTATGAAACACTCATTCTTTAGAAACTGCAAGGGGACATTCTGAGCGCTAAGGGTCCTACAGTGGAAAAAGGAATATCTTCAACTAAAAACTACTCAGCAGCATTCTGTGAAACTGCTTTCTCTTATTTGCATTCAACTAACAGATTTGAAGCTCACTTTTGATAGAGCATTTCTGAAACACTCTTTCTGTAGAAACTGCAAGGGGACATTCTGAGCGCTAAGGATATTACAGTGGAAAAAGGAATATCTTCAAATAAAAACTACACAGAAGCATTCTGTGAAACATCCTCCTGTTCTGTGCATTCAACTAACAGAGTTGTAGCTTACTTTTGATAGAGCAGTTCTGAAGCACTCTTTCGGTAGAAACTGCCAGACGACGTTCTGAGCGCTACGGTGATTATAGTGGAAAAAGGAATATCTTCAAATAAAAACTGCACAGAAGCATTCTGTGAAACTTCTTTCTGTTCTGTGCATTCAACTAACAGAGTTGATGCTTAGTTTTGACAGAACAGTTATGAAACACTCTTTCTGTAGAAACTGCATGGGGCCATCCCGAGCGCTAAGGGGCTCATTGTGGGAAAAGGTATATCGTCAAATCGAAACTACACAGAGGCGTTCGGTGAAACTTGTTTCTGTTCTGTGCATTCAACTAACAGAGTTGAAGCTTACCTTTGATTGAACAGTTCTGGAACACTGTTTCTGTAGAAACTGCAAGGGGACATTCGGAGCACTAAGGGTCCTATAGTGGAAAAAGGAATATCTTCAAATAAAAAGTACACAGAAGCATTCTGTGAAACTTATTTCTGTTCTGTGCATTCAACTCACAGAGTTGAAGCTTACGTTTGCTAGAGCAGTTATGAAACACTCTTTTTGTAGAAACTGCAAGCGGACATTGTGAGCGCTAAGGGGCCTACAGTGGAAAATGGAATATCTTCAAATAAAAACTACTCAGAAGCATTCTGTGAAACTGCTTTCTGTTATTTGCATTCAACTAACAGAGTTGAAGCTGACTTTTGATAGAGCAGTTCTGAAACACTCTTTCTGTAGAAACTGCAAGTGGATATTCTGAGCGCTAAGGTGATTATAGTGGAAAAAGGAATATCTTCAAATAAAAACTACACAGAAGCATTCGGTGAAACTCCTTTCTGTTCTGTGCATTCAACTAACAGAGTTGAAGCTTAGTTTGGACAGAGCAGTTATGAAACACTCTTTCTGTAGAAACTGCATGGGGACATTCTGAGCGCTAAGGGGCTCATAGTGGGAAAAGGTATATCCTCAAATAGAAACTACACAGAGGCGTTCTGTGAAACTTCTTTCTGTTCTGTGCATTCAACTAACAGAGTTGAAGCTTACTTTTGATTGAGCAGTTCTGAAACACTCTTTCTGTAGAAACTGGAAGGGGACATTCGGAGCACTAAGGGTCCTATAGTGGAAAAAGGAATATCTTCAAATAAAAAGTACACAGAAGCATTCTGTGAAACTTCTTTCTCTTCTGTGCATTCAACTAACAGAGTTGAAGCTTACTATTTATAGAGCAGTTATGAAATACTCTTTCTGTAGAAACAGCAATGGGACATTCTGAGCGCTAAGGGGCCTACAGTGGAAAAAGAAATATC
>NW_026659919.1:0-3313 GCF_009828535.3 Hylobates moloch | reverse complement strand
GCCCAGGCTGGAGTGCAATGGCGCGATCTTGGCTCACTACAACCTCCACCTTCCGGGTTCAAGCGATTCCCCGGCCTCAGCCTCCTGAGTAGCTGGGATAACAGGCGCGTGTCACAATGCCTGGCTAAATTTTGTATTTTTAGTAGAGACGGGGTTTCACCATGTTGGTCAGGCTGGTCTTGAACTCCCGGGCTCAAAGCGATCCCCCTGCCTCAGCCTCCCAAAGTGCTGGGATTACAGGTTGAGCCACTGCGCCCAGCCTTGAGCATTTTTTAAAGTCACGATGGCTTTCTCCACCTGTCATTTGGAAAGGGAGGCAGGTTAGCGCAGTGGCCAACGGGAGAGGCCGTCTGGTGGGTTTGAGGCCAGCTCCTCCTGTTACTCCCTGTGGCCTTGGCAGCCGGCTGTGCTATTCTATTTAAGGAGAAGCACTGTCGCTACTCTGGCCTGGGACTCAGGGACTCTGCCCAGCTTCTGCCTCTCTAAGGTTACTGCTGAGTTCTCCCATAAAGAGGAGGGGCCTAAATGCAGTCCGAAGCCTTTTCTAGCTCCTGAGACTGTGGTTCAAGGTAGGGCTATGCTTCCCCTCCCAGCCCTGGCCCCGTGACCCCAGCTCTGTGCCTGGCACTGTACAGAAAGAAGCCTAAGAGATGCCCACCGCCAGAGCGGGCACCAAATCCTCATCTACTGGGGACCCCAGGGGTGCCCTCCCTGAGAGTTTGGCCTGTGGGCTCACTCCCAGGCAGAGACTCCTTGGAGTTGCTGCTTGATTACCCCTGTGACAGAGAGCTCATTACCTCTCCGCTCCATATCCCACCCTGCCATCCCGCGACAGCCACCCTCTGGCCAGCATGATTTTCCCAGTGTCCTGTACCCACCACAAACCCCAGCCCCCCAACAGGCTTGCTCTAACAGGACAAGTTGTGCTGAAGACGGAGACTTTAGAAGCAGTGCGGTATGATAAAGAAGGTTGACTCATGTCTGAGCAGGGCTTTCTGGAGTCTGTGGAGCTAAAGACATTAGTATAATATAAAGCTGGGCTTGGTCACTGACGCTTCCGACTGCAGTGACACAGCAGCTCTCAGACGTGAGCCGTAGATCTCAGACCTTTCCAGAAGCTTGGAGTTCTTGCTACGTAGTGGGCCCCAACTGTTTCTACTCTTTTCCTTTCTTTTCTTTCATTTCGAGACAGAGTCTTACTCTGTCACCCAGGCTGGAGTGCAGTGGTGCTATCTCAGCTCACTGCAACCTCCGCCTCCTGGGTTCGAGTGATTCCCCTCCCTCAGCCTCCCGAGTAGCTGGGATTATGGGCACCTGCCACCACGCCCAGCTAATTTTTGTATTTTTAGTAGAGACGGGTTTCACCATGTTGGCCAGGCTGGTCTCAGACTCCTGACCTCAAGTGATCCGCCCTCCTCGGCCTCCCAAAGTGGTGGGATTACAGGCGTGAGCTACTGCACCCGACCTTGTTTCTAAACTTTAAACCAGCTCCACGGGAGGCCCCCTGAGGCCACCTGTTCCAATCCCAGGCAGTGACAATCGTGCAATGTCCCTGGAGCAGGAGTGAGATATCAGACGGACCTGTTCAGGACTGGGCGGGTCTCACTCCCAGCTGGATCCTTCAAGCCCAGCGCAGCCCCCCAGATTCCACATGTGGGGCGGTAGGGACTCCAAGCCTAAGTGTGTGGAGCCAGGAGGGTCCATTGCAGGGATGTGCAGACCGAGGCCCAGAGGGGAGGGCTGGGCAGTCCCAGAGATGCTTGGAGGGACCTCTGTGATAGCCCCGCTTATGTTTTCCAGGCCCGAGCTGCTCACTGAGGGAGTCAAAGAGCCCGTCGTGGATAGTCAAGGTACCCTGCGTGGGGTCGCGGGCCATGGTGTGGGCGTGCAAGGGAGGGCCCCAGGCCTCTGCCACCAGCCCCTCTTCCTGCTGCCTCTGTCCTGCTCCCATCCTGGCCCTGGCATTCTCCCCACACCCCCACATTGGGTTTCCCCTAACGATGCCATCTTGGGTCCCAGGAACTGCCTCCTCACTTGGCTTCTCTCCCCCTGCCCTGCCCCCAGAGAGGGATTCCGGGGACCCTCTGGTGGACGAGAGCCTGAAGAGACAGGGCTTTCAAGGTAAGGTTGAGCTCACGGGAAGGCCTGTTGTCCCAGCACCAGGACCTTGACCTGGTTTGGGTTTGGAGGGCCAGGCTGGAAGTGGGGAGGAACTGGCCCCCAACTTCAGGGCCTAAGGGACCAGGCAAGCCAGGTTGGCAGCCCAGGCCCGGCTGTACCCTGCCAGCTCTGTATTAGAGACTCCAGGGGAGAGGGGGTGCCTACAGGTGGATGGTGGGGGGAATTGGGGGATGGGAGGGTACAGGGCCCAGGAGCCTGCCTGCTCCCTCCCTGCCCCACCCCCAGAGGTAGCTGACACGCCCACTCCTTTTTCAGCAATTAGCTGTGGTCTTAGTGCTTTGAAATCAGAATAGGAGCCAGACTCGGCACCTCACGCCTGTAATCTCAGCACTTGGGAAGGTCAAGGCGGGAGGATCGCTTGAGGCCGGGAGTTCGAGACCAGCCTGGGCAACATAGAACCCATCTCTATGTCTATTTTAAGAAAATAAATCAGAGGCCAAGTGCAGTGGCTCACGCCTGTAATCCCAGCACTTTGGGCGGCCGAGGCAGGTGGATCCCTTGAGGCCAGGAGTTCAAGACCAGCCTGGCCAACATGGTGAAACCCCGTGTCTACCAAAAAAAATACAAGAATTAGTTGGGCGACGTGGCATGCACCTGTGATCCCAGCTACTAGGGAGGCTAAGGCGGGAGAATCGCTTGAACCTGGGAGGCAGAGATTGCAGTGAGCCGAGATCGTGCCACTGCACTCCAGCCTGGGTGACAGAGCAAGACCCTGTCTCAAAAAAAAAGAGAGAGAGAGAGAGAGAGAGATGGTGGTCTGGGATCCCTCCAGCACATGCTGGCACTTGTCTTTGTTTGTTTGGATGGAGTTTTACTCTTGTTGCCCAGGCTGGAGTGCAATGGCGCAACCTCAGCCCACTGCAACCTCTGCTTCCCAGGTTCAAGCAATTCTCCTGCCTCAGGCTCCCAAGTAGCTGGGATTACAGGCACACACCACCACACCTGGCTAATTTTTGTATTTTTTTTAGTAGAGATGGGGTTTCACCATGTTGGACAGGCTGGTCTTGAACTCCTGACCTCAGATGATCCACCCACCTCAGCCTCCCAAAGTGTTGGGATTCCAGGCGTGAGCCACTGCACCCAGCTTTTTTTTTTTTTTTTTTGAGACAGAGTCTTGTTCTGTCACCCAGGC
>NW_026659918.1:0-3313 GCF_009828535.3 Hylobates moloch | reverse complement strand
GCCCAGGCTGGAGTGCAATGGCGCGATCTTGGCTCACTACAACCTCCGCCTTCCGGGTTCAAGCGATTCCCCGGCCTCAGCCTCCTGAGTAGCTGGGATAACAGGCGCGTGTCACAATGCCTGGCTAAATTTTGTATTTTTAGTAGAGACGGGGTTTCACCATGTTGGTCAGGCTGGTCTTGAACTCCCGGGCTCAAAGCGATCCCCCTGCCTCAGCCTCCCAAAGTGCTGGGATTACAGGTTGAGCCACTGCGCCCAGCCTTGAGCATTTTTTAAAGTCACGATGGCTTTCTCCACCTGTCATTTGGAAAGGGAGGCAGGTTAGCGCAGTGGCCAACGGGAGAGGCCGTCTGGTGGGTTTGAGGCCAGCTCCTCCTGTTACTCCCTGTGGCCTTGGCAGCCGGCTGTGCTATTCTATTTAAGGAGAAGCACTGTCGCTACTCTGGCCTGGGACTCAGGGACTCTGCCCAGCTTCTGCCTCTCTAAGGTTACTGCTGAGTTCTCCCATAAAGAGGAGGGGCCTAAATGCAGTCCGAAGCCTTTTCTAGCTCCTGAGACTGTGGTTCAAGGTAGGGCTATGCTTCCCCTCCCAGCCCTGGCCCCGTGACCCCAGCTCTGTGCCTGGCACTGTACAGAAAGAAGCCTAAGAGATGCCCACCGTCAGAGCGGGCACCAAATCCTCATCTACTGGGGACCCCAGGGGTGCCCTCCCTGAGAGTTTGGCCTGTGGGCTCACTCCCAGGCAGAGACTCCTTGGAGTTGCTGCTTGATTACCCCTGTGACAGAGAGCTCATTACCTCTCCGCTCCATATCCCACCCTGCCATCCCGCGACAGCCACCCTCTGGCCAGCATGATTTTCCCAGTGTCCTGTACCCACCACAAACCCCAGCCCCCCAACAGGCTTGCTCTAACAGGACAAGTTGTGCTGAAGACGGAGACTTTAGAAGCAGTGCGGTATGATAAAGAAGGTTGACTCATGTCTGAGCAGGGCTTTCTGGAGTCTGTGGAGCTAAAGACATTAGTATAATATAAAGCTGGGCTTGGTCACTGACGCTTCCGACTGCAGTGACACAGCAGCTCTCAGACGTGAGCCGTAGATCTCAGACCTTTCCAGAAGCTTGGAGTTCTTGCTACGTAGTGGGCCCCAACTGTTTCTACTCTTTTCCTTTCTTTTCTTTCATTTCGAGACAGAGTCTTACTCTGTCACCCAGGCTGGAGTGCAGTGGTGCTATCTCAGCTCACTGCAACCTCCGCCTCCTGGGTTCGAGTGATTCCCCTCCCTCAGCCTCCCGAGTAGCTGGGATTATGGGCACCTGCCACCACGCCCAGCTAATTTTTGTATTTTTAGTAGAGACGGGTTTCACCATGTTGGCCAGGCTGGTCTCAGACTCCTGACCTCAAGTGATCCGCCCTCCTCGGCCTCCCAAAGTGGTGGGATTACAGGCGTGAGCTACTGCACCCGACCTTGTTTCTAAACTTTAAACCAGCTCCACGGGAGGCCCCCTGAGGCCACCTGTTCCAATCCCAGGCAGTGACAATCGTGCAATGTCCCTGGAGCAGGAGTGAGATATCAGATGGACCTGTTCAGGACTGGGCGGGTCTCACTCCCAGCTGGATCCTTCAAGCCCAGCGCAGCCCCCCAGATTCCACATGTGGGGCGGTAGGGACTCCAAGCCTAAGTGTGTGGAGCCAGGAGGGTCCATTGCAGGGATGTGCAGACCGAGGCCCAGAGGGGAGGGCTGGGCAGTCCCAGAGATGCTTGGAGGGACCTCTGTGATAGCCCCGCTTATGTTTTCCAGGCCCGAGCTGCTCACTGAGGGAGTCAAAGAGCCCGTCGTGGATAGTCAAGGTACCCTGCGTGGGGTCGCGGGCCATGGTGTGGGCGTGCAAGGGAGGGCCCCAGGCCTCTGCCACCAGCCCCTCTTCCTGCTGCCTCTGTCCTGCTCCCATCCTGGCCCTGGCATTCTCCCCACACCCCCACATTGGGTTTCCCCTAACGATGCCATCTTGGGTCCCAGGAACTGCCTCCTCACTTGGCTTCTCTCCCCCTGCCCTGCCCCCAGAGAGGGATTCCGGGGACCCTCTGGTGGACGAGAGCCTGAAGAGACAGGGCTTTCAAGGTAAGGTTGAGCTCACGGGAAGGCCTGTTGTCCCAGCACCAGGACCTTGACCTGGTTTGGGTTTGGAGGGCCAGGCTGGAAGTGGGGAGGAACTGGCCCCCAACTTCAGGGCCTAAGGGACCAGGCAAGCCAGGTTGGCAGCCCAGGCCCGGCTGTACCCTGCCAGCTCTGTGTTAGAGACTCCAGGGGAGAGGGGGTGCCTACAGGTGGATGGTGGGGGGAATTGGGGGATGGGAGGGTACAGGGCCCAGGAGCCTGCCTGCTCCCTCCCTGCCCCACCCCCAGAGGTAGCTGACACGCCCACTCCTTTTTCAGCAATTAGCTGTGGTCTTAGTGCTTTGAAATCAGAATAGGAGCCAGACTCGGCACCTCACGCCTGTAATCTCAGCACTTGGGAAGGTCAAGGCGGGAGGATCGCTTGAGGCCGGGAGTTCGAGACCAGCCTGGGCAACATAGAACCCATCTCTATGTCTATTTTAAGAAAATAAATCAGAGGCCAAGTGCAGTGGCTCACGCCTGTAATCCCAGCACTTTGGGCGGCCGAGGCAGGTGGATCCCTTGAGGCCAGGAGTTCAAGACCAGCCTGGCCAACATGGTGAAACCCCGTGTCTACCAAAAAAAATACAAGAATTAGTTGGGCGACGTGGCATGCACCTGTGATCCCAGCTACTAGGGAGGCTAAGGCGGGAGAATCGCTTGAACCTGGGAGGCAGAGATTGCAGTGAGCCGAGATCGTGCCACTGCACTCCAGCCTGGGTGACAGAGCAAGACCCTGTCTCAAAAAAAGAGAGAGAGAGAGAGAGAGAGAGATGGTGGTCTGGGATCCCTCCAGCACATGCTGGCACTTGTCTTTGTTTGTTTGGATGGAGTTTTACTCTTGTTGCCCAGGCTGGAGTGCAATGGCGCAACCTCAGCCCACTGCAACCTCTGCTTCCCAGGTTCAAGCAATTCTCCTGCCTCAGGCTCCCAAGTAGCTGGGATTACAGGCACACACCACCACACCTGGCTAATTTTTGTATTTTTTTTAGTAGAGATGGGGTTTCACCATGTTGGACAGGCTGGTCTTGAACTCCTGACCTCAGATGATCCACCCACCTCAGCCTCCCAAAGTGTTGGGATTCCAGGCGTGAGCCACTGCACCCAGCTTTTTTTTTTTTTTTTTTGAGACAGAGTCTTGTTCTGTCACCCAGGC
>NW_026659917.1:0-3313 GCF_009828535.3 Hylobates moloch | reverse complement strand
ATTGTGACAGTGCACAACAGCCTGGATGACAGGGAGAGATCGTGTCAAAGGAAACGAATGGAACGAAATACAGTGGAATGGAATGGAAAGGAATGGAATAGAATGGAATGGAGTGGATTGGAGTGCAATGCACTGGAATGGAGTGAAGTGGAGTGGATTCGGGTCGGGTGGAGTGGATTGGAATGGAATGGGATGGATTGGAATGGATCAGAATGGAGGGGAGTAGAGTGGAATGGAGTGGAGTGGAATGGAGAGGAATGGAAGGGAATGGATTGGAGGGGAGTAGTCTAGAGGAGAGTGTAGTTGAATGGAGTGGAGTGGAATGGACTGGAGTGGAGTGGAATCAATTGGAATGGAATGGAATGGAACGGAATGGAATGGAATGGGATGGAATGGTGAAATATGAGCCAAGATTGTGCCACTGCACTCCACCCTGGGTGACCGATTGAGATCCTCTCGGAAGAAAGAATGGAATTGAAAGGAGTGAAATGCAATGGAATGCAATGGAATGGGGTGGAGTGGAGTGGGATGGAGTGGAATGGAGTGGAGTGGAGTGGAATGCAATGGAATGGAATGGAGTGTACTGGAGTGGAGAGGAGTGGACTGGATTGGAATGGTAGGGAATGGAATGGAATGGAGTTGAGTTGAATGAAGTTGAGTGGGGCGGATTGGAATGTGTTGCCGTGGAATGGAATGGAATGGAATGGAATGGAATGGAATGGAATGAACTGGAATGGAATGGAATGGAATGGAATGCAATGGAATGGTGAATTCAAACATGAGCTGAGATTGTGCCATGACACTCTAGCCTTGGTGACACAGTGCGATCTTGTTGAAAGAAAGGAACTGACAGGAATGGATTGCAATAGAATGGAATGGAGTGGAGTGGTAGGGAGTGGAGTAGTATGGAAAGCAGTAGAGTGGAATGCAATGAAATGTAATGGATTAGAAAGGAATGGAATGTGGTAGAATTGAGTGGAGTGGATAGCAGTGCAATGGAGTGGGATGCAAAGGAATGGAATGGAGTGGAGTGGAGTGGTGTAGAGTAGTGTGGAATGGAACGGAGAGTAGTGGAATGGAGAGGAGTGGAATGGAGTGGAGTGGAGTAGAGTGTAATGGAGTGAAATGGAATTCGAGGGAATGAGATAGTGTGTAGTTGATTGGAGTGGAATGCAGTGGAGCGAAATGGAACGGAATGGAACGGAATGGAATGGTGAAATGAAATGTGACCTCTGATTATGCCACTGCATTCCAGCCTCGGTGACAGAGTGAGAATCTGTTGAAAGAAAGGAACGGAATGGAATGGAGTGGAATGGAATGGAATGGAGAGAAGTGGACTGGAATGGAATGGGAAGGAATGGAATGGAGTGGAGTGGAGTGTGTTGGAGTGGAGTGCAGTGGAATGGAGTGGAAGGAAATGGAATGGAATGGTGAAAGGAAATTTGTGATGAGATTCTAGCACTGCACTGCCACATGCGTGACATAGTGAGATCCTGTCAAAAGAATGGAATTGAAAGGAATGGAGTGGAATGGAATGGAATGGAATGTTGTGGAGTAGAGTGCAGTGGAGGACAATGCAATGGAATGGATTTGGATGGAATAGAATGGAAAGGAGTTGAGTGAAGTGGTGTGGAGTGGAGTGGAATGGAGTGGAATAGAATGGGATGGAATGGGATGGAAAGAGTGTATTCGGGTGGGGTGCAGTGGAATGGAACAGAATGGGATGGAATGAGATGGAATGGAGTGGATTGGGGTAGAGTGGAAAGGAGTGGAATGGAGTAGAACGGAATGGAATGGATTGGAATGGGAGTGAATGGGATGGAGTGGAGTGAGTGGAGTGGAGTGGAGTGGAATGAAGTGGAATGGAATGGAGTGGAGTGGAATGGAATGGAATGGAATCGAGTGGAATGGAATGCTGAAACAAAATGTAAGTTAAGATTGTGACAGTGTGCAACAGCCTGGGTGACAGTGAGAGATCCTGTCAAAAGAAACGAATGGAATCGAATGGAGTTGAATAGAATGGAATGGAATGGAATGGAATAGAATGAATGGAGCGGAGTTGAGTGTAGTGGAATTGCGGGGAGTGGACTGGAATGGAGTGGAGTGGAGTGAATTGGAGTGGGGTGCAGTGTAGTGGAATAGAGTGGAATGGAATGGGATGGATAGGAATGGAGTGGAATGGAGTGGACTAGACTGAAATGGAGTGGAATGGAGTGGAATGGAAGGGAATGGAATGGAATGGAGTGGAGTGGTGTTGTCTAGAGTAGAGTGTAGTGGAATGGAGTGTAGAGGAATGGAGTAGAGTGGAGTGCAGTGGAATCGAGTTGAATGGAATGGAATGGTGAAATGTGAGCTGAGATTATACCACTGCACTCCACACTGGCTGTCCGAGTGAGATCCTGTCAAAAGCAAGAAAGGAATGGAAAGGAAAGGAATTGAATGGAATGAAATGGAATGGAGTGGAGTGGCGTGGAGTGGAATGGGGTGAAATGGAGTGGTGTGCAGTGGAGTGGAATGGAATGGAATGGCGTGTAGGGGAGTGCAGAGGAATAGAGTGGATTGGAATGGGAAGGAATGGAATTGAATGGAGTTGAGTGGAATGGAGTGGAGTGGCATGGATTGAACTGTGTTGGAGTGGAATGGAATCGAACGAAATGGAATGCATTAGAATGGCATGGCATGGCATGGAATGGAATGGAATGGAATGGAATAGAAAGTTGAAATGAAATGTGAGCTGATATTATGCCACTGCTTTCCAGTCTGGGTGACACAGGGAGATATTGTCGAAAGAAAGGAATGGAAAGGAACGGAGTGGAATTGAAGAGAATGGAATGGAGTGGAATGAAGTTGTGTGGAAAGGAGTGGTGTGTAGTGGAGTAGAGTGGAATGGAAAGAAAGGGAATGGGATAGAATGGAATGGGGTAGAATTAAGTGGACTGGAGTGGAGGGGAATAGAGTGGGATTTAATGGAATGGAATAGAGTTCAGTGGAGTGGACTGGTGTAGAGTAGAGTGGTGTTGAATGGAGAGGTTTGGAATGGAGTTGAGTGGAGTGGAGTGTAATGGAATTGAATGGAATGCGAGGGAATGTGATGGAGGGGAGTGGATTGGAATGGAGTGGAGTGGAGTGGGATGGAATGGACTAGAATGGTGAAATGAAATGTGAGCTTAGATTATGCCACTGCCCTCCAGCCTGGGTGACAGAGTTTGATCCTTTTAAAAGAAAGGGATAGAATGGAATGGAGTGGAATGGAATGGCATGGAGTGGAATGGAATGGAATGCAATGGAATGGAATGGAATGGAATGGAATGGA
>NW_026659916.1:0-3313 GCF_009828535.3 Hylobates moloch | reverse complement strand
CCTCCTGAGTAGCTGGGATTACAGGCACCTGCCGCCACGCCTGGCTAATTTTTGTATTTTTGGTAGAGTTGGGGTTTCACCGTGTTGACCAGGATGGTCTTGATCTCCTGACCTCATGATCTGCCTGCCTTGGCCTCCCAAAGTGCTGGGATTACAGGGGTGAGCCACTGCACCCGGCCCACTTTTTGTTTTATTGATTTTTCTCTGTTGTCTTTTTGTTTTCAGTTGTGTTGATTTCTGCTTTTATCTTTATTTTTCCTTCCCTCTGCTTGCTTTGGGTTTATTTTGTTCTTTTTCTAGTCTTGAGATGAGAGCTTAGTTTATTGATTTCAGGCTTTCCCTAAATTTCCCTCTCAGCTCTGATTTAGGTGTGTCACACAAATATTGACATGTTGTATTTTCATTAAGTTAAATGAGCTTTTGAAAAATTGAGATACATCTTATATATTGTAAAATTTACCATTTTAAAGGGTACAGTTCAGTTCTTTATCTGCTTTTTGAGATGGAGTCTCACTCTGTTGCCCAGGCTGGAGTGCAGTGGCACGATCTCGGCTTACTGCAACTTCCGCCTCCCGGGTTCAAGTGATTCTCCTGCCTCAGCCTCCCGAGTAGCTGGGACTACAGGCTTGTGCCACCACACCCAGCTAATTTTTGTGTTTTTAATAGAGATGGGGTTTCACCATGTTGGCCAAGCTGGTCTTGAACTCCTGACCTCAGGTGATCCACCCGCCCCAGCCTCCCAAAGTGCTAGGATTACAGGCGTGAGCCACTGTGCCCGGCCTGAATGTTCATTGTTTTTAAAAAGAAACCCTATACTCATTAGCAGTCACTCTTTATTAATTTGTCTGCCAGCCCTTGACAACCTCTTTTTCACTTCATTTGTGTATGGATTTGCCCTTCTGAATATTTCATATAAATGGAATGTTGTAATGTGTTGTCTTTTGTATCTGGCTTCTTTCACTCGTAACGTTTTCAAGAATCATCCATGTTACAGCATTTATCAGTATGTCCAGGCTGGAGCGCAGTGGCGCGATCTTGGCTCACTGCAACCTCTACCTCCCAAGCTGAAGCGATTCTCCTGCCTCAGCCTCCCGAATAGCTGGGATTACAGGCGCCTGCCACCACTGCCTGGGTAATTTTTGTATTTTTAGTAGAGACGAGGTTTCACCATATTGGCCAGGCTGGTCTTGAACTCCCAACCTCAGGTGATCCGCCCACCTAGGCCTCCCAGAGTGCTGGGATTACGGGCGTGAGCCACTCCCGCTCCCTGGCCAGTGCTAATTTTTTTTTTTTTTTTTTTTTTTTTTGAGACGGAGTATCGCTCTGTTGCCAGGCTGGAGGGCTGTGGCACAATCTCCACTCACTGCAACCTCCACCTCCCGGGTTCAAGCGGGATTCTCTTGCCTCAGCCTCCCGCGTAGCCGGGACTACAGGCATGCGCCACCATGCCCAGCTAATTTTTGTATTTTTAGTAGAGACGGGGTTTTACCATGTTGGCCAGGATGGTCTCGATCTGTTGACCACGTGATCTGTCCGCCTCAGCCTCCCAAAGTGCTGGGATTACAGGTGTGAGCCACCGTGCTGACCACTTCATGCTTTTTAACAGCTGAATAGTATTCTGTGGTGTGGATATGCCACATTTTGTTTATCCATTAGTCAGTTGATAGACATTTGAGTTGTTTGCACTTTTTGGCTGTTATGAATAGTGTTGCTGTGAACATTCATGTATGAGTTATTGTGTGAACATATGTTTTGATTTCTCTTGGGTATATATCTAGGAGGGGAATTGCTGAGTCATATGGTAACTCTGTGTTTAACTTTTTGAGGAACTGACAAACTGTTTTCAAAGCAGCTGCATGCACCATTTTATATTCTCAACAGTAATGTATGAGAATTTCAGTGTCTTCACATCTTCCCCCAATGCTTATTGCTGTCTCTTTATGATTATAGCCATCCTAATGGGCGTTAAGTGGTATCTCGTTGAGGTTTTGATTTCTGTTTTCCGGATGACCTTTGATGTTGAACATCTTTCCAGATGTTCATTGGACACTTGTATAGTTTTTTTAGATAAATATCTATTTTAATCTTTTGCCCATTCTTTAATTAGATTATCTTTTCATTGTTGAGTTATAAGAATTTATATACTTTGGATACTAGACTTTTACCAGATATATGATTTGCAAATATTTTCTCTCATTCTTGCGGTTGTCTTGTCACTTTTTTGATAGTGTCCTATGAAGGACAAAAGTTAACAAATTTTGATGTCCAATTTATCTATTTTTTTCTTTTTCTTTTTTTTTTTTTTGAGATGGAGTCTTTCTCTGTCCCCTAGGCTGGAGTGCAGTGGTGCGATCTCGGCTCACTGCAAGCTCCGCCTCCCGGGTTCATGCCATTCTCCTGCCTCAGCCTCCCGAGTAGCTGGGACTACAGGCGCCCACCAACACGCCCGGCTAATTTTTTGTATTTTTAGTAGAGACGGGGTTTCACCGTGTTAGCCAGGATGGTCTCGATCTCCTGACCTCGTGATCCGCCCGCCTCGGCCTCCCAAAGTGCTGGGATTACAGGCTTGAGCCACCGCGCCCGGCTATTTTTTCTTTATTTGCTTATGCTTTTGGTGTCTTAAGAGGCTTGCTTAATTCAAGGTCATGAAGATTTATGCCTATGTTTTCTTCTAAGCATTTTATAGTTTTAATTCTTACATTTAGATCTTTCATCCATTTTGATTTATATTGATTTTGTATATGGTATGAGGTAAGGGTCCAATTTCTTTCTTTTGTATGTAGTTATCTAGTTGTCCCAGAACCTTTTGAAAAGACTGTTCTTTCCCCATTGAATTGTCTTGACACCTGTGTCAAAAATCTGTTGACCAAAGATAAGGGTTTATTTCTGGACCTTGAATTCTATTCTGTTGATCCTTCTAACAGTGTCACGCCATCTCAATTATTGTATATTTGTAGTAAGTTTTGAAATTGGGAAGTGCCAGTGCTCTAACTTTTTCTTTTTCAGGATTATTTGGCCCCTTGAATTTTTTTTTTTTGAGATGAAGTTTTGTTCTTGTTGCCGAGGCTAGAGTGCAATGGTGCGGTCTCAGCTCACTGCAACCTCTGCCTCCTGGGTTCAAGTGATTCTCCTGCCTTAGCCTCCCGAGTAGCTGGGATTACAGGCACCCGTCCCCATGCCCGGCTAGTTTTTTTGTATTTTTAGTAGAGACAGGGTTTCACCATGTTGGCTCAGATGGTCTCGAACTCCAGACCTCAGGTGATCCACCTGCCTCGGCCTCCCAAAGTGCTGGGATTACAGGCGTCAGCCACAG
>NW_026659915.1:0-3313 GCF_009828535.3 Hylobates moloch | reverse complement strand
AATGGTTTTAGGTCTAACATTTAAGTCTTTAATCCATCTTGAATTAACTTTTGTATAAGGTGTAAGGAAGGGATCCAGTTTCAGCTTTCTACATATGGCTAGCCAGTTTTCCCAGCACCATTTATTAAATAGGGAATCCTTTCCCCATTTCTTGTTTTTGTCAGGTTTGTCAAAGATCAGATAGTTGTAGATATACGGCATCATTTCTGAGGGCTCTGTTCTGTTCCATTGATCTATGTCTCTGTTGTGGTACCAGAACCATGCTGTTTTGGTTACTGTAGCCTTGTAGTATAGTTTGAAGTCAGGTAGCGTGATGCTTCCAGCTTTGTTCTTTTGGCTTAGGATTGACTTGGCGATGTGGGCTCTTTTTTGGTTCCATATGAACTTTAATGGGGATGGCATTGAATCTATAAATTACCTTGGGCAGTATGGCCATTTTCACGATATTGATTCTTCCAACCCATGAGCATGGAATGTTCTTCCATTTGTTTGTATCCTCTTTGATTTCATTGAGCAGTGGTTTGTAGTTCTCCTTGAAGAGGTCCTTCACATCCCTTGTAAGTTGGATTCCTAGGTATTTTATTCTCTTTGAAGGAATTATGAATGGGAGTTCACTCATGATTTGGCTTTCTGTTTGTCTGTGGTGTACAAGAAAGCTTGTGATTTTTGTACATTGATTTTGTATCCTGAGACTTTGCTGAAGTTGCTAATCAGCTTAAGGAGATTTTGGGCTGAGACAATGGGGTTTTCTAGATATACAATCATGTCATCTGCAAACAGGGACAATTTGACTTCCTCTTTTCCTAATTGAATACCCTTTATTTCCTTCTCCTGCCTGATTGCTCTGGCCAGAACTTCCATCACTATGTTGAATAGGAGTGGTGAGAGAGGGCATCCCTGTCTTGTGCCAGTTTTCAAAGGGAATGCTTCCAGTTTTTGCCCATTCAGTATGATATTGGCTGTGGGTTTGTCATAGATAGCTCTTATGATTTTGAGATACGTCCCATCAATACCTAATTTATTGAGAGTTTTTAGCATGAAGCGTTGTTGAATTTTGTCAAAGGCCTTTTCTGCATCTATTGAGATAATCATGTGGTTTTTGTCTTTGGTTCTGTTTATATGCTGGATTACATTTATTGATTTGCGTATGTTGAACCAGCTTTGCATCCCAGGGATGAAGCCCACTTGATCATGGTGTATAAGCTTTTTGATGTGCTGCTGGATTCGGTTTGCCAGTATTTTATTGAGGATTTTTGCATCAATGTTCATCAAGGATATTGGTCTGAAATTCTCTTTTTTGGTTATGTCTCTGTCAGGCTTTGGTATCAGGATGATGCTGGCTTCATAAAATGTGTTAGGGAGGAGTCCCTCTTTTTCTATTGATTGGAATAGTTTCAGAAGGAATGGTACCAGTTCCTCCTTGTACCTCTGGTAGAATTTGGCTGTGAATCCATCAGGTCCTGGACTCTTTTTGGTTGGTAAGCTATTGATTATTGCCACAATTTCAGAGCCTGTTATTGGTCTATTCAGAGATTCAACTTCTTCCTGGTTTAGTCTTGGGAGGGTGTATTTGTCGAGGAATTTATCCATTTCTTCTAGATTTTCTAGTTTATTTGCAGAATGGAACCAAGTTGGAAAACACTCTGCAAGATATTATCCAGGGGAACTTCCCCAATCTAGCAAGGCAGGCCAACATTCAGATTCAGGAAATACAGAGAACGCCACAAAGATACTCCTCGAGAAGAGCAACTCCAAGACACATAATTGTCAGATTCACCGAAGTTGAAATGAAGGAAAAAATGTTAAGGGCAGCCAGAGAGAAAGGTCGGGTTACCCACAAAGGGAAGCCCATCAGACTAACAGCTGATCTCTCGGCAGAAACTCTACAAGCCAGAAGAGAGTGGGGGCCGATATTCAACATTTTTAAAGAAAAGAGTTTTCAACCCAGAATTTCATATCCAGCCAAACTAAGCTTCATAAGTGAAGGAGAAATAAAATACTTTACAGACAAGCAAACGCTGAGTGATTTTGTCACCACCAGGCCTGCCCTAAAAGAGCTCCTGAAGGAAGCACTAATCATGGAAAGAAAGAACCGGTACCAGCCACTGCAAAAACATGCCAAATTGTAAAGACCATCGAGGCTAGGAAGAAACTGCTTCAACTAACGAGCAAAATAACCAACTAACATCATAATGACAGGATCAGATTCACACATAACAATATTAACTTTAAATGTAAATGGGCTAAATGCTCCAATTAAAAGACACAGACTGGCAAACTGGATAAGGAGTCAGGACCCATCAGTGCGCTGTATTCAGGAAACCCATCTCACGTGCAGAGACACACATAGACTCAAAATAAAGGGATGGAGGAAGATCTATCAAGCAAATGGAAAACAAAAAAAGGCAGGGGTTGCAATCCTAGTCTCTGATAAAATAGACTTTAAACCAACAAAGATCAAAAGAGACAAAGAAGGCAATTACATAATGGTAAAGGGATCAATTCAACAAGAAAAGCTAACTATCCTAAATATATATGCACCCAACACAGGAGCACCCAGATTCATAAAGCAAGTCCTGAGTGACCTACAAAGGGACTTAAACTCCCACACAATAATAATGGGAGATTTTAACACCCCACTGTCAACATTAGACAGATCAACGAGACAGAAAGTTAACAAGGATATCCAGGAATTGAACTCAGCTCTGCACCAAGTGGACCTAATAGACATCTACAGAACTCTCCACCCCAAATCAACAGAATATACATTTTTTTCAGCACCACACCACACCTATTCCAAAATTGACCACATAGTTGGAAGTAAAGCTCTCCTCAGCAAATGTAAAAGAACAGAAATTATAACAAACTGTCTCTCAGACCACAGTGCAATCAAACTAGAACTCAGGATTAAGAAACTCACTCAAAACCACTCAACTACATGGAAACTGAACAACCTGCTCCTGAATGACTATTGGGTACATAATGAAATGAAGGCAGAAATAAAGATGTTCTTTGAAACCAATGAGAACAAAGACACAACATACCAGAATCTCTGGGACACGTTCAAAGCAGTGTGTAGAGGGAAATTTATAGCACTAAATGCCCACAAGAGAAAGCAGGAAAGATCCAAAATTGACACCCTAACATCACAATTAAAAGAACTAGAAAAGCAAGAGCAAACACATTCAAAAGCTAGCAGAAGGCTAGAAATAACTAAAATCAGAGCAGAACTGAAGGAAATAGAGACACAAAAAACCCTTCAAAAAATTAATGAATCCAGGAGCTGGTTTTTTGAAAAGATCAACAAAATTGA
>NW_026659914.1:0-3314 GCF_009828535.3 Hylobates moloch | reverse complement strand
CCTGGTGTGCCATTTGCTAAGACCATTGGAAGAGCGCAGTATTAGGATGGGAGTGACCCGATTTTTCAGGTGCCATCTGTCACCCCTTTCTTTGACTGGGAAAGGGAATTCCCTGACCCCTTGTGTTTCTCAGGTGAGGTGATGCCTTTCCCTGCTTCAGCTCATGCTCGGTGCACTGCACCCACTGTCCTGCACCCACTGTCTGACACTCCCCAGTGAGATACACCTGGTAGCCCCCACAGTTGGAAATGCAGAAATCACCCATCTTCTGTGTTGCTCATGCTGGGAGCTGTAGACTGGAGCTGTTCCTATTCAGCCATCTTGGCTCCACTCCCGCCCAGACATGCCAACTTTCATATCAGATGACAAGTGGAAGACCTGACAGTTTGTGGAACATCAGGCCATTGAAAATTTCCTTGAAATCTTTATAAGCTTTGCATTATTAGACATCTTATTCTGGCTGATCTTCAATCATTTTATCTTTGTGTCATTTGTTGCTCCACCAATTAGGGTGATGTGTTTATATTATTAGTATATATTTTTTAATTTTGAAAAATTTACAAAAACCATGGAAAATTACAAAGGCTAGTATGATATTGGCTTTCCAGAATTAATCACTGTTAACTTCTGTCGTAGTTGTCTCATATTTCTTTTTTATTTTTCAAGGGAATTGAGCCTTAAATAAAGATGAAGTCTCTTAAATTTATATTTGAATGCTATTCTTTCTCTCTTTTTCCAGTGACAACCACTCTAATACATTTACACATGGAGAAACTGTAAGATTAAAATATAATCCCACAAGCCTCACAGGTAATCCATTTCAGGGCCAATTGCAGAGCATGAGCCTCTAGATCCTGGGAGTGCAAGTTCCAGAGCATAAATCTTTGGATTCTTGATAGGACCACTGATCTAATTATTGGTTGAATTAAAAATGAAGTCATAGAAAAGGATATCATAGTTCTATAGTCTTTATATTTAACAAAACTAAATAACACTTTTGTTTTTAGTTTAAATGTGGAAAGTGTAAAAAGTCTTATCCTAATAATCCAACCAATCTATGTAACCTACAAAATCTAGTTTTATAAACCCATCAAAGATCTCAAACTAAGAAGTACTATACACTTTCAGTGATGAGTGTTTAATAAGAGGAAACTACACAGCTGCTTTTACCTCTAGTGAAATGGCACAAGAAAGAAGAATCTGCTATAGAAGAAAATGGAATTATTAGAAATGGAAATAATAATATAGAAATTGATAATTTATTTTATAGGGTTAATGGCAATTGGACAGAACAAAGGATAAATGTACCTAAAGACATGTCAATAGGAAATATTAGCACTTCAACAAAAAGAAAAATAAGACTGAAACAAAAGAGATTTGTGATACAATTCCTAACTTATTTATAAGTAGAATCCCAGAGAGAGAGGGGAGGGAAAATAATGAAGAAAAGATATTTGAAGAGATAAAAACCAAGAGCTTTCCAAACTTGATGAAATATATCAACACACACTACCAGGAATCATAATGACTTCAAAACAGAATAAGTACAAAGGAAACCATATCTAATTATATCATAGCGAAATGGCCAAGAATTAAAATTAAAGAGAGTATATAAAAGCAACCAGAAAAATGAGACATTAAATAGAAGAGAATAAATACACAAATTATGGCTTACTTGTTTCCAGAACACTGGAAGCCAGAAGACTAGAGAACATTATTAATTTGCTGAGAAAAAAACAAGCAAACTACTCAAAAAGCAAACAAAAACAAAACATTTAGCAGCCACTTTCAACCTAGAATTTAATAATCAGCAACATACATTGTAAAAAAAGAAGTTGAAATGAAAATATAATATTATTTACTTTTCTTGGGCTTCTTTTTTATTTATTTTAAAATTAAAAAAATGAGTACATGATAGGTGTTTATGTTTACAGAGTGCATGAGATATTTTGATACAGGCATACAATATGTAATAATCACATCATGGTAAATGGGGTATCCATCACCTCAAGCATTCATCATTTCTTTGTGCTACGAATATTTCAATTGTTATTACAAAATGTGCAACAAATTATTGCTGATTGCTATAATCCTAGCACTTTGGGAGGCCGAGGTGGGTGGATCACCTGAGGTCAGGAGTTTGAGACCAGCCTGGTCAACATGGCAAAACCCCATCTCTACTACAAATACAAAAAAGTTAGCCAGGTATGGTGGTGAGCACCTATATTCCCAGCTACTCGGGAAGCTGAGGCAGGAGAATCGCTTGAACCCAGGAGGTGGAGATATCAGTGAGCTGAGATCATGCCATTTCACTCCAGCCTGGGTGAAAGAACGAAACTCTGGCTCAAAAATAAAAATAAAAATAAAAATAATTGCTAAATGTAGTCACTCTATCATACTATCAAATATTAGATCTTACTCATAGTACCTAACTATATTTTTGTATCCATTAACCTTCCCCATTTCCTGACTTCCCCCTGCACTATCCTTCTCAGCCTCTGGTTACCATCATTTTACTCCCTCTCTCTGAGTTCAATTGTTTTAATTTTTAGCTCCCACAACTTAGTGAGAACATGCAAAGCTTAGCTTTCTGTTACTGGCTTTTTTCTACTTATTACAATGTCCTCCAGTTACATTCATGTTGTTGCAAATGACAGGATCTCATTCTTTTTATGGCTAATACTCCATTGTGCATAATTACCACATTTTCTTTATCCATTTGTCAGTTGGTGGATACTTAGGTTGATTCCAAATCCTGGCTATTGTGAATAGTGCTACAAAAAACACAGATGTACAGATACCTCTTCCATATACTGTTTTCTTTTCTTTGAAGTGTAGATTCAGTAGATGTATTGCTGAATTACATGGGATTTATATTTTTAGTATTTTGAGGAACTTCCATACTGTTCTTTATAGTGTCTTTACTAATTCACATTCCCACCAACAGTGTACGAGGGTTCCCCTTTCTCCAGGTTCTCACCAGCATTTGTTATTGCCTATCTTTTGGATAAAAGCCACTTTAACTGGGGTGAGATAACATCGTGTTGTAGTTTTGACTTGTACTTCTTGGATGATCAATGATATTGAGCACCTTTTCTTTTTTATTTTATTTTATTATTATTACACTTTAAGTTTTAGGGTACATGTGCACAATGTGCAGGTTTATTACATATTTATACATGTGCCATGTTGGTGTGCTGCACCTATTAACTCGTCATTTAGCATTAGGTATATCTCCAAATGCTATCCCTCCCCCCTCCCACCACTCCACAACAGGCCCCAGAGTGTGATGTTCCCCTTCCTGTGTCCATGTG
>NW_026659913.1:0-3316 GCF_009828535.3 Hylobates moloch | reverse complement strand
CGGGTTACCCACAAAGGGAAGCCCATCAGACTAACAGCTGATCTCTCGGCAGAAACTCTACAAGCCAGAAGAGAGTGGGGGCTGATATTCAACATTCTTAAAGAAAAGAATTTTCAACCCAGAATTTCATATCCAGCCAAACTAAGCTTCATAAGTGAAGGAGAAATAAAATACTTTACAAACAAGCAAATGCTGAGTGATTTTGTCACCACCAGGCCTGCCCTAAAAGAGCTCCTGAAGGAAGCACTAAACATGGAAAGGAACAACTGGTACCAGCCACTGCAAAAACATGCCAAATTGTAAAGACCATCGAGGCTAGGAAGAAACAATAGCAACTAACGAGCAAAATAACCAACTAACATCATAATGACAGGGTCAGATTCACACATAACATTATTAACGTTAAATGTAAATGGGCTAAGAACTCCAATTAAAAGACACAGACTGGCAAACTGGATAAGGAGTCAGGACCCATCAGTGTGCTGTATTCAGGAAACCCATCTCACGTGCAGAGACACACATAGACTCAAAATAAAGGGATGGAGGAAGATCTATCAAGCAAATGGAAAACAAAAAAAGGCAGAGGTTGCAATCCTAGTCTCTGATAAAATAGACTTTAAACCAACAAAGATCAAAAGAGACACAGAAGGCCATTACATAATGGTAAAGGGATCAATTCAACAAGAAGAGCTAACTATCCTAAATATATATGCACCCAACACAGGAGCACCCAGATTCATAAAGCAAGTCCTGAGTGACCTACAAAGGGACTTAAACTCCCACACAATAATAATGGGAGATTTTAACACCCCACTGTCAGCATTAGACAGATCAACGAGACAGAAAGTTAACAAGGATATCCAGGAATTGAACTCAGCTCTACATAAAGTGGACCTAATAGACATCTACAGAACTCTCCACCCCAAGTCAACAGAATATACATTTTTTTCAGCACCACACCACACCTATTCCAAAATTGACCACATAGTTGGAAGTAAAGCTCTCCTCAGCAAATGTAAAAGAACAGAAATTATAACAAACTGTCTCTCAGACCACAGTGCAATCAAACTAGAACTCAGGATTAAGAAACTCACTCAAAACCACTCAACTACATGGAAACTGAACAACCTGCTCCTGAATGACTATTGGGTACATAATGAAATGAAGGCAGAAATAAAGACGTTCTTTGAAACCAACAAGAACAAAGACACAACACACCAGAATCTCTGGGACACGTTCAAAGCAGTGTGTAGAGGGAAATTTATAGCACTAAATGCCCACAAGAGAAAGCAGGAAAGATCCAAAATTGACACCCTAACATCACAATTAAAAGAACTAGAAAAGCAAGAGCAAACACATTCAAAAGCTAGCAGAAGGCTAGAAACAACTAAAATCAGAGCAGAACTGAAGGAAATAGAGACACAAAAAACCCTTCAAAAAATTAATGAATCCAGGAGCTGGTTTTTTGAAAAGATCAACAAAATTGATAGACTGCTAGCAAGACTAATAAAGAAGAAAAGAGAGAAGAATCAAATAGATGCAATAAAAAATGAAAAAGGGGATATCACCACCGATCCCACAGAAATACAATCTACCATCAGAGAATACTACAAACACCTCTATGCAAATAAACTAGAAAATCTAGAAGAAATGGACAAATTCCTCGACAAATGCACTCTACCAAGACTAAACCAGGAAGAAGTTGAATCTCTGAATAGACCAATAACAGGTTCTGAAATTGTGGCAATGATCAATAGCTTACCAACCAAAAAGAGTCCAGGACCTGATGGATTCACAGCCGAATTCTACCACAGGTACAAGGAGGAACTGGTACCATTCCTTCTGAAACTATTCCAATTGATAGAAAAAGAGGGAATCCTCCCTAACACATTTTATGAAGCCAGCATCGTCCTGATACCAAAGCCTGGCAGAGACATAACCAAAAAAGAGAATTTCAGACCAATATCTTTGATGAACATTGATGCAAAAATCTTCAATAAAATACTGGCAAACTGAATCCAGCAGCACATCAAAAAGCTTATCCACCATAATCAAGTGGGCTTCATCCCTGGGATGCAAGGCTGGTTCAACATATGCAAATCAATAAATGTAATCCAGCATATAAACAGAACCAAAGACAAAAACCACATGATTATCTCAATAGATGCAGAAAAGGCCTTTGACAAAATTTAACAACGCTTCATGCTAAAAACTCTCAATAAATTAGGTATAGATGGGATGTATCTCAAAATAATAAGAGCTATCTATGACAAACCCACAGCCAATATCATACTGAATGGGCAAAAACTGGAAGCATTCCCTCTGAAAACTGGCACAAGACAGGGATGCCCTCTCTCACCGCTCCTATTCAACATAGTGCTGGAAGTTCTGGCCAGAGCAATCAGGCAGGAGAAGGAAATAAAGGGTATTCAACTAGGAAAAGAGGAAGTCAAATTGTCCCTGTTTGCAGATGACATGATTGTATATCTAGAAAACCCCATTGTCTCAGCCCAAAATCTCCTTAAGCTGATTAGCAACTTCAGCAAAGTCTCAGGATACAAAATCAATGTACAAAAATCACAAGCATTCTTGTACACCAATCACAGACAGAGAGCCAAATAATGAGTGAACTCCCATTCACAATTGCTTCAAAGAGAATAAAATACCCAGGAATCCAACTTACAAGGGATGTGAAGGACCTCTTCAAGGAGAACTACAAACCACTGCTCAATGAAATAAAAGAGGATACAAACAAATGGAAGAACATTCCATGCCCATGGGTAGGAAGAATCAATATCGTGAAAATGGCCATACTGCCCAAGGTATGGAAGCATCACGCTACCTGACTTCAAACTATACTACAAGGCTACAGTAACCAAAACAGCATGGTACTGGTACCACAACAGAGACATAGATCAATGGAACAGAACAGAGCCCTCAGAAATGATGCCGCATATCTACAACTATCTGATCTTTGACAAACCTGACAAAAACAAGAAATGGGGAAAAGATTCCCTATTTAGTAAATGGTGCTGGGAAAACCGGCTAGCCATATGTAGAAAGCTGAAACTGGATCCCTTCCTTACACCTTATACAAAAATTAATTCAAGATGGATTAAAGACTTAAATGTTAGACCTAAAACCATTAAAATCCTACAAGAAAACCTAGGCAATACCATTCAGGACATAGGCGTGGGCAAGGACTTCATGTTTAAAACACCAAAAGCAATGGCAACAAAAGCCAAAATTGACAAATGGGATCTCATTAAACTAAAGAGCTTCTGCACAGCAAAAGAAACTACCATCAGAGTGAACA
>NW_026659912.1:2149-3316 GCF_009828535.3 Hylobates moloch | reverse complement strand
TGTTCATCAAGGATATTGGTCTGAAATTCTCTTTTTTGGTTATGTCTCTGCCAGGTTTTGGTATCAGGACGATGCTGGCTTCATAAAATGTGTTAGGGAGGATTCCCTCTTTTTCTATTGATTGGAATAGTTTCAGAAGGAATGGTACCAGTTCCTCCTTGTACCTCTGGTAGAATTCAGCTGTGAATCCGTCAGGTCCTGGACTCTTTTTGGTTGGTAAGCTATTGATTATTGCCACAATTTCAGAACCTGTTATTGGTCTATTCAGAGATTCAACTTCTTCCTGGTTTAGTCTTGGGAGGGTGTATTTGTCGAGGAATTTATCCATTTCTTCTAGATTTTCTAGTTTATTTGCATAGAGGTGTTTGTAGTATTCTCTGATGGTAGATTGTATTTCTGTGGGATCGGTGGTGATATCCTTTTTTTCGTTTTTTATTGCATCTATTTGATTCTTCTCTCTTTTCTTCTTTATTAGTCTTGCTAGCGGTCCATCAATTTTGTTGATGTTTTCAAAAAACCAGCTCCTGGATTCATTAATTTTTTGAAGGGTTTTTTGTGTCTCTATTTCCTTCAGTTCTGCTCTGATTTTAGTTATTTCTAGCCTTCTGCTAGCTTTTGAATGTGTTTGCTCTTGCTTTTCTAGTTCTTTTAATTGTGATGTTAGGGTGTCAATTTTGGATCTTTCCTGCTTTCTCTTGTGGGCATTTAGTGCTATAAATTTCCCTCTACACACTGCTTTGAATGTGTCCCAGAGATTCTGGTATGTTGTATCTTTGTTCTCGTTGGTTTCAAAGAACATCTTTATTTCTGCCTTCATTTCATTATGTACCCAATAGTCATTCAGGAGCAGGTTGTTCAGTTTCCATGTAGTTGAGCGGTTTTGAGTGAGTTTCTTAATCCTGAGTTCTAGTTTGATTGCACTGTGGTCTGAGAGACAGTTTGTTATAATTTCTGTTCTTTTACATTTGCTGAGGAGAGCTTTACTTCCAACTATGTGGTCAATTTTGGAATAGGTGTGGTGTGGTGCTGAAAAAAATGTATATTCTGTTGACTTGGGGTGGAGAGTTCTGTAGATGTCTATTAGGTCCACTTTATGTAGAGCTGAGTTCAATTCCTGGATATCCTTGTTAACTTTCTGTCTCGTTGATCTGTCTAATGTTGACAGTG
>NW_026659912.1:0-2049 GCF_009828535.3 Hylobates moloch | reverse complement strand
CCCTTTGTAGGTCACTGAGGACTTGCTTTATGAATCTGGGTGCTCCTGTGTTGGGTGCATATATATTTAGGATAGTTAGCTCTTCTTGTTGAATTGATCCCTTTACCATTATGTAATGGCCTTCTTTGTCTCTTATGATCTTTGTTGGTTTAAAGTCTATTTTATCAGAGACTAGGATTGCAACCCCTGCCTTTTTTTGTTTTCCATTTGCTTGATAGATCTTCCTCCATCCCTTTATTTTGAGTCTATGTGTGTCTCTGCACGTGAGATGGGTTTCCTGAATACAGCACCCTGATGGGTCTTGACTCCTTATCCAATTTGCCAGTCTGTGTCTTTTAATTGGAGCATTTAGCCCATTTACATTTAAAGTTAATATTGTTATGTGTGAATCTGATCCTGTCATTATGATGTTAGTTGGTTATTTTGCTCGTTAGTTGCTATAGTTTCTTCCTAGCCTCGATGGTCTTTACAATTTGGCATGTTTTTGCAGTGGCTGGTACCGGTTGTTCCTTTCCATGTTTAGTGCTTCCTTCAGGAGCTCTTTTAGGGCAGGCCTGGTGGTGACAAAATCACTCAGCGTTTGCTTGTCTGTAAAGTATTTTATTTCTCCTTCACTTATGAAGCTTAGTTTGGCGGGATAGCAAATTCTGGGTTGAAAATTCTTTTCTTTAAGAATGTTGAATATCGGCCCCCACTCTCTTCTGGCTTGTAGAGTTTCTGCTGAGAGATCAGCTGTTAGTCTGATGGGCTTCCCTTTGTGGGTAACCCGACCTTTCTCTCTGGCTGCCCTTAACATTTTTTCCTTCATTTCAACTTTGGTGAATCTGACAATTATGTGTCTTGGAGTTGCTCTTCTCGAGGAGTATCTTTGTGGCGTTCTCTGTATTTCCTGAATCTGAATGCTGGCCTGCCTTGCTAGATTGGGGAAGTTCTCCTGGATAATATGTTGCAGAGTGTTTTCCAACTTGGTTCCATTCTCCCCATCATTTTCAGGTACACCAATCAGACGTAGGTTTGGTCTTTTCACATAGTCCCAAATTTCTCGGAGGCTTTGTTCATTTCTTTTTATTCTTTTTTCTCTAAACTTCCCTTCTCTCTTCATTTCATTCATTTCATCTTCCATCAGCGATACCCTTTCTTCCAGTTGATCGCATCTGCTACTGAGGCTTCTGCAATCTTCGCGTAGTTCTCGAAACTTGGCTTTCAGCTCCATCAGCTCCTTTAAGCCCTTCTCTCCATTGGTTATTCTAGTTATCCATTCTTCTAATATTTTTTCAAAGTTTTTAACTTCTTTGCTATTGTTTTGAATTTCCTCTCGTAGCTCAGAGTAGTTTGATCGTCTGAAGCCTTCTCTCAACTCATCAAAGTCATCCTCCATCCAGCTTTGTTCCGTTGCTGGTGAGGAACTGCGTTCCTTTGGAGGAGGAGAGGTGCTCTGTTTTTTAGAGTTTCCAGTTTTTTTGTTCTGTTTTTTCCCCATCTTTGTGGTTTTATCTACTTTTGGTCTTTGATGATGGTGATGTACAGATTGGTTTTTGGTTTGGATGTCCTTTCTGTTTGTTAGTTTTCCTTCTACCAGACAGGACCCTCAGCTGCAGGTCTGTTGGAGTTTACTAGAGGTCCACTCCAGACCCTGTTTGGCTGGGTGTCAGCAGCGGTGGCTGCAGAACAGCGGATTTTCGTGAGACCACAAATTCAGCTGTCTGATAGTTCGTCTGAAAGTTTTGTCTCAGAGGAGTACCCGGTTGAATGAGGTGTCAGTCTGTCCCTACTGGGGGGGTGCCTCCCAGTTAGGCTGCTCAGGGGTGAGGGACCCACTTTAGGAGGCAGTCTGTCCGTTCTCAGATCTCCAGCTGCGTGCTGGGAGAACCACTACTCTCTTCAAAGCTGTCAGTCAGACAGGGACCTTTAAGTCTGTGGAGGTTCTTGCTGAGTTTTTGTTTGTCTGTGCCCTGCCCCCAGAGGTGGAGCCTATAGAGGCAGGCAGGCCTCCTTGAGCTGTGGTGGGCTCCACCCAGTTCGAGCTTCCTGGCTGCTTTGTTTACCTAA
>NW_026659911.1:0-3316 GCF_009828535.3 Hylobates moloch | reverse complement strand
GGCCACGTTATTTCTAATAGTTTCCCATTGATTAATTTTGGCTTTTTGGATGTTCAGTTATATCATCTTTACGTAAAGATAATTTGGCCACCTCTTTCAAATAGTGATGTCTTACTTTAGGGACTAATGTAATTTACTAGCAGTTCCTCCTCAGTGTTAAATCAGCAGGGATATCCAGCCCTTTGCTCTATCATTGACTCCTTTCCTTCTGCCCCCTTCCTCACCCAAGACACCGTCCTTTCCATCCAGGCTATTGCAGTAACCTGCTAACTGGTCCCCTCCGTTCTCCATTGCTCCCCTCCATCCATTCTCCACTGAAGTAGGTGTGATGTATGTATCTAAATGTCTTCATTAACTATAACTGTCTTCTCTCAAGCAGTGGCAGGCATTGTTTTAAATGCTTTATGTTTATTCTTCACAAACCTGAAAGCTTGTTTGTTTTAATCTTTGTTATAGATGAAGAAAACAAAGCATTTTTCTTTAACTTCCCTGAGAGCACATAGTTAAGTGGCAATATTAAGTTTACCCGTCTTTTTTTTTTTCTTTTTGAGATGGAGTCTCACTCTGTCGCCCAGGCTGGAGTGCAGTGGCACGATCTCGGCTCACTGCAAGTTCCGCCTTCCAGGTTCATGCTATTCTCCTGCCTCAGCCTCCCGAGTAGCTGGGACCACAGGCACCCACCACCACGCCCAGCTAATTTTTTTTTTTTTGTATTTTTTTAGTGGAGACGGAGTTTCACCGTGTTAGCCAGGATGGTCTCGATCTCCTGACCTCAGGTGATCTGCCGGTCTCAGCATCCCAAAGTGCTGGGATTACAGGCATGAGCAACCGCGCCTGGCCTACCCCTGTCTTTTTGCCTTGAAAGTCCATCTTTTTTTTGGCAATGTAAGTTTACCCCTGTGTTTTTGCCTTGAAAGTCCATCATTATTTTTCTTTAATAGAAAGTCCATGTTCTCAAATTTAGATTTTCTTGTTTTAAACAGACTTCCTCCTCATTCTTTGTGTGTGTGTGTGTGTGTATTTTATTTTTTTGAGATGGAGTCTCGCTCTGTCACCTAGGCTGGAGTGTGGTGGCACAGTCTCAGCTCACTGCAACCTCTGCCTCTCAGGTTCAAGCGATTGTCCTTCCTCAGCCTCCTGAGTAGCTGAGATTACAGGCGCATGCCACCACGCCCAACTGATTTTTGTACTTTGAGTAGAGACGGTGTTTCACCATGTTGGTCAGGCTAGTCGTGAACTCCTGACCTCGTGATCTGCACGCCTCGGCCTCGGGAAGTGCTGGGATTACAGGCTTGAGCCACCATGCCTGGCCTCTTTGTGTGTTTTCTTATGTCTTTCATCTGAGTTGCAGGGGGCACCTTGGGTTTCCAGGAATTTTCTTAGCTAACTGTTCCTTTATCTCACTAGTTTTGGATCATTTATTTATATTCTTCTTCCTTACTTCACTGATTTACTTTTCTATTTTATTTAGTTTGCTAGTCATTGTTTCTTTTTCTTTTCTTTTTTTTTTTTTTTGAGATGGAGTCTCGCTCTGTCACCCAGGTTGGAGTGCAGTGGCGCAATCTCAGCTCACTGCAAGCTCCGCCTCCCGGGTTCACGCCATTCTTCTGCCTCAGCCTCCTAAGTAGCTGGGCCTACAGGCACCCGCTACCATGCCTGGCTAATTTTTATTTTGTATATTTTTTAGTAGAGACGGGATTTCACTGTGTTAGCCAGGATGGTCTCAATCTCCTGACCTCCTGATCTGCCCACCTCTGCCTCCCAAAGTGCTGGGATTACAGGCGTGAGCCACCGCACCCGGCCTAGTCATTGTTTCTTTTAAGGTTCTTAAGCATAAATCCTCTTTTTTTTTTTTTTCTTGATGGGAAATACTGGGGTAATAGCACTAGGAATACAAATTGTGTTTAAATAGAGCACAAAGAACCATCTCAAAGGAATAACTGATGGTGAATGTCTGGTGATTCATTTCATTATGTATTAACTCTAACGAGGCTTAATACATAATTGAGGTTTAACACTTAGGTAGCAGGTCTGTATTTAAGTCTGAAAATTTTTTTATGTTACAATTTCAACTTCACATTGAATATTCTGTAAAGCAGAAATAAGTTGATTAGCATTCTGTGAATGAAAAATAAAGCCATGGGTCGGGTGCAGTGGCTCACACCTATAATCCTAGCATGTTGGGAGGCCAAGGCAGGTGGATCACCTGAGGCCAGGAGTTTGAGACCAGCCTGGCCAACATGGTGAAACCTCGTCCCAGCTACTCGGGAGGCTGAGGCAGGAAAATGGCTTGAACCCGGGAGGCAGAGGTTGTGGTGAGCCGAAATCATGCCACTGCACTCTAGCCTGTTGACAGAGCAAGACTCTGTCTCAACAAAAAAAAAAAAAAAAAAAAATTAGCTGGGCATGGTGGCGTGCACCCATAATTCCACTACCTGGGAGGCTGAGGCAGGAGAATCACTTGAACCCGGGGGACAGAGGTTGCAGTGAGCCGGGGTTGCGCCACTGCATTCCAGCCTATGTGACAGAGTGAGACTCCATCCCAAAAAAAAAAAAACAAAAACAAAAAACCCATGCTGGTAATCGAAAAACCAATTTGCTTCATCACAGTTTAGAACATTGAATTGTAAAGATCTTTTTTCCAGTCCTAGCCAGTCTTAATGGTAACATGAGCAATTCAGTTACTTTCTCAGAGTTTTATATCTATATATAGATAGATAGATAGATAGATATTTTTTTTTTCTTGAGACGGAGTCTCGCTCTGTCGCCCAGGCTGGAGTGCAGTGGCGCAATCTTGGCTCACTGCAAGCTCCGCCTCCCGGGTTCACGCCATTCTCCTGCATCAGCCTCTCTGAGTAGCTGGGACTACAGGCACCCGCCACCACGCCCGGCTAATTTTTTGTATTTTTAGTAGAGACGGGATTTCACCGTGGTCTCGATATCCTGACCTTGTGATCCGCCAGCCTCGGCCTCCCAAAGTGCTGGGATTACAAGCTTGAGCCACCTCGCCCAGCCTTGTCTAAAACAAATTCTATAATTCAATTTCTGGTTTTGTTGTAAACCACATACTAGTTAATAGCTTAGCACAACTGATTTGACTTGGCATTTTCAAAATTGATTTATTGCACTCTGCAAAACCGATTAGCTCTAATCTTGCAAATGCAATATGTTTCTCGTGCCATGTTTATTATTGTGCAACCTATAGATATGTTATGTCATCTCTTGGTTTATATAATCGTGATTTGTCATTCATTTCCAAGAGAAAGCCTTCCCCAGAGCAATAGGTTCTGCCATTTTCTACTGATAATAAAGTGCT
>NW_026659910.1:0-3316 GCF_009828535.3 Hylobates moloch | reverse complement strand
TAGTTTCTTTTGCTGTGCAGAAGCTCTTTAGTTTAATTAGATCCCATTTGTCAATTTTGGCTTTTGTTGCCATTGCTTTTGGTGTTTTAGTCATGAAGTCTTTGCCCATGCCTATGTCCTGAATGGTATTGTCTAGGTTTTCTTCTAGGGTTTTTATGGTTTTAGGTCTAACATTTAAGTTTTTAATCCATCTTGAATGAATTTTTGTATAAGGTGTAAGGAAGGGATCCAGTTTCAGCTTTCTACATATGCCTAGCCAGTTTTCCCAGCACCATTTGTTAAATAGGGAATCCTTTCCTTATTGCTTGTTTTTGTAGATATGTGGTATTATTTCTTAGCGCTCTGTTCTGTTCCATTCGTCTATATCTCTGTTTTGGTACCAGTACCATGCTGTTTTCGTTACTGTAGCCTTGTAGTATAGTTTGAAGTCAGGTAGCGTGATGCCTCTAGCTTTGTTCTTTTGGCTTAGGATTGACTTGGTGATGCGGGCTCTTTTTTGGTTCCATATGAACTTTAAAGTAGTTTTTTCCAATTCTGTAAAGAAAGTCATTAGTAGCTTGATGAGGATGGCATTGAATCTATAAATTACCTTGGGCAGTATGGCCCTTTTCACAATATTGATTCTTCCTTCCCATGAGCATGGAATGTTCTTCCATTTGTTTGTATCCTCTTTTATTTCATTGAGCAGCCAGGTTTCTGTATCATGATGATGCAGGTCTCATAAAATGAGTTAGGGAGGAGTCTCTCTTTTTCTATTGTTTGAAATAGTTTCAGAAGGAATGTTACCAGCTCCTCTTTGTATCTCTAGTAAAATTCGGCTGAGAATCTGTCTGGTCCTGGGCTTTTTTTTTTGGTTGGTAGGCTATTAACTACTGCCTCAATTTCAGAACTTGTTATTGGCTTATTCAGGGATTCGACTTCTTCCTGGTTTAGCCTTGAGAGGGTGTATGTGTCCCAATTTATCCATTTCTTCTAGATTTTCTCGTTTATTTGCATAGAGGTATTTATAGTATTCTCTGATGGTAGTTTGTATTTCTTTGGGATCAGTGGTGATATCTCCTTTATCGTTTTTTAGTGTGTCCATTTGATTCTTCTCTCTTTTCTTCTTTAGTAGTCTGGCTAGTGGTGTATTTTGTTAATCTTTTCAGAAAACCAGCCCCTGGATTCACCGATATTTTGGAGGGTTTTTCGTGTCTCTATCTCCTTCAGTTCTGCTCTGATCTTAAGTATTTCTTGTCTTCTGCTAGCTTTTGAATTTGTTTGCTCTTGCTTCTCTAGTTCTTGTAATTGTGATGTTAGGGTGTCAATTTTAGATCTTTCCCACTTTCTCCTGTGGGCATTTAGTGCAATAAATTTTCCTCTAAACACTGCTTTAGCTGTGTCCCAGAGATTCTGGTACGTTGTGTCTTTGTCCTCATTGGTTTCAAAGAATATCTTTATTTCTGCCTTAATTTCATTATTTACCCAGTAGTCTTTCAGGAGCAGGTTGTTCAGTTTCCATGTAGTTGTGTGCCCACAGCTGCCCTTTCCCCCAGGTGCTCTGTCGCAGGGAGATGGGAGTTTGATCTATAAGTCCCTGACTGTGGCAGCTGCCTTTCTTTCAGAGATGGCCTGCCCAGAGAAGAGGAATCTGGAGATTCAGTCTGGTTACAGCAGCTTTGCCAAGTTGTGGTGGGCTCTGCCCAGTCTAAACTTCCCAGCGGCTTTGTTTACACTGTGAGGGGAAAACCACCTACTCAAGCCTCAGTAATGGTGGACCCCCCTCTCCCCACTAAGTTGAAGCATCCCAGGTTGACTTCAGACTGCTGTGCTGGCAGAGAGAATTTCAAGCCAGTGGATCTTAGCTTGCTGGGTTCCGTGGGGGTGGGATCCACTGAGCTAGACAACTTGGCTCACTGGCTTCAGCCCCCTTTCCAGGGGAGTGAAAGGTTCTGTCTTGCTGACATTCCAGGCACTACTGAGGTATGAAAAAAAACTCCTGCAGCTAGCTTGGTGTCTGCCTAAATGGTTGCCCAGTTTTGTGCTTGAAACCCAGGGCCCTGGTGGTGTAGGCACCAGAGAGAATCTCTTGGTCTGCGGGTTGCGAAGAACGTGGGAAAAGCATAGTATCTGGGCCAGAGTGCACCATTCCTCATGGCACAGTCCTTCATGGCTCCCCTTAGCTAGGGGAGGGAGTTCCCCGACCCCTTGTGCTTCCTGGGTGAGGTGATGCCCCACCCTGCTTCGTCTCACCCTTCATGGGCTGTACCCACTCTCTAACCAGTTTCAGTGAGATGAGCAGAGTACCTCAGTTGGAAATGCATAAATCATCTGTCTTCTTTGTTGGTGTCGCTGGGAGTTGCAGACCAGACCTGTTCCTATTTGGCCGTCTTGCCAGCTACAACCTTGACTGTTTTTTTTTTTTTTTTTTTTTAACGTAAAAGGACTCTAGTATAACATAGAGATAATAATTTATCCCTTCGTTATACCAAGTTTAAGCATTTGTTCTGAATGATTTTAAAGGGATTGACTGTAGCTTACATGAATACATTTTATCACGGATACCAATAACATGCTTCTCAAGTCCACAGCCAAAGAATGCATTGAACCAGTTTTCTAATGCATGTGACTGATTTTCATTCAGTGAGCTAATGTATACTTGATATATTTATTCGAACCTAATACAGTTTTTCAAGTGAATATAAAGTATTTTAATGCTTCTGACTGTAGAAATATTTGACTCAATGCCATCACCTGATGTACTACTTCTTAATCTTTCAGCCAAGTCCATTTTGGGGTTCAAATGACATCAGAAAATTCCAGAGGGGTATAGAGGGACAAAAACACGTTTGGTAGCATTTTGACCATCTTTAATAATATAAATAATGATGCAGGATTATATCTTAATCTTTCCTACTATTAATGGTCAAAAGTTTAACAGACTTCAATAAATCACAAATCTAGGATTCCTTCTGGCAAGTTCTCCATATAGAACTCCTTTCCGAGTACCAAAACATATTTCCCAACCCGAGAATATATTTCATTTTGGGGCTGGAAAAGGAAATGAAAGATTGGGCTCTAAAACTTCAAATGCTTAAGGAAGGTAACTGATTCTATTCCTCAGGACTCCTTTGGCTTCAGTCACCATCTAGCTTCCTTCTCTGACCTCCAGATGTGCAAATGGCTAATGCTGAACTGATAAGAGAGGAAGAGAGAATTGGTAACAAATAAATACTTGTTGATTGAAAAGATGAGATAATATGGAAATAAAGAATGGAAAGATAGGAAGTGGTTTGGTACCTAAACAATTTACATGAAAATAACATAAAATTACGTG
>NW_026659909.1:0-3318 GCF_009828535.3 Hylobates moloch | reverse complement strand
CTCTGTTAGTTCAATGCACTGAACAGTAAGAAGTTTCACAGAATGCTTTTGTGTAGTTTTTTTATTGAAGATATTCCTTTTTCCACTGAAGGCCCCTTAGTGGTCCGAATGTCCCCTTGCAGTTTCTACAGAAATAGTGATTCAGAACTGCTGAACCAAAGTAAGCTTCAACTCTGTTAGTTGAATGCACAGAACAGTAAGAAGTTTCACAGAATGCTTCTGTGTTGTTTTTATTTGAAGATATTCCTTTTTCCACTAAAGGCCCCCTAGTGCTCAAAATATCCTCTTCCAGTTTCTACAGAAAGAGTGTTTCAGAACTGCTCAATCAAAAGTAAGCTTCAACTCTGTTAGTTGAATGCACAGAACAGAAAGAAGTTTCACAGAATGCTTCTGTGTAGTTTTTATTTGAAGATATTCCTTTTTCCAGTATAGGCCCCTTAGTGCTCGGCATGTCCCATTCCAGTTTTTACAGAAAGAGTGTTTCAGAACTGCTCTATCAAAAGTAAGCTTCAACTCTGTTAGTTCAATGCACAGAACAGAAAGTAGTTTCACAGAATGCGTCTGTGCAGTTTTTATCTGAAGATATTCCTTTTTCCACTATAGGCCATTTAGCGCTCCGAATGTTCCCTTGCAGTTACTACAGAAATAGTGTTTCAGAAGTGCTCAATCAAAAGTAAGCTTCAACTCTGTTAGTTGAATGAACAGAACAGAAAGAAGTTTCACAGAATGCTTCTGTGTAGTTTTTATTTAAAGACATTCCTTTTTCCACTTTAAGCCCTTTAGCGCTCAGAATGTCCGCTGGCAGTTTTCACAGAAAGAGTGTTTCAGAACTGCTCTATCAATTTAAGCTTCCACTCTGTTAGTTTAATGCACTGAACAGAAAGAAGATTCACAGAATGCTTCCGTGTAGTTTTTATTTAAAGATATTCCTTTTTCCATTGTAAGCCCCTTAGCACTCAGAATGTCTACTTGCAGTTTCTACAGAAAGAGTGTTTCAGAACTGCTCTATCAATAGTATGCTTCAACTCTCTTAGTTGAATGCACAGAACAGAAAGAAGTTTCACAGAATGCTTCTGTGTAGTTTCTATTTGAAGATATTCCTTTTCCACTATAGGCCCCATATTGCTCCGAATGTCCTCCTGCAGTTTCTACAGAAAGAGTGTTTCAGAACTGCTCTGTCAAAAGTAAGCTTCAAATCTGTTAGTTAAATGCACAGAACAGAAAGAAGTTTTACAGAATGCTTCTGTGTTGTTCTTATTTGAAGATATTCCTTTTTCCACTAAAGGCCCCCTAGTGCTCAAAATATCCTCTTCCAGTTTCTATAGAAAGAGTGTTTCACAACTGCTCAATCAAAAGTAAGCTTCAACTCTGTCAGTTGAATGCAAAGAACAGAAAGAAGTTTCACAGAATGCTTCTGTGTACTTTTATATGAAGATATCCCTTTTTCTACAATAGTCCCATTAGCGCTCCGAATGTCCCCTTGCAATTTCTACCGAAAGAGTGTTTCATAACTGCTCTATCAAACTGTGCTTCAACTCTGTTAGTTGAACGCACAGAACAGAAAGAAGTTTCACAGAAGGATTCTGTGTAGTTTTTATTTCAAGATATTCCTTTTTCAACAATAAGCCCCATATTGCTCCCAATGTCCCCTTGCAGTTTCTACAGAAACAGTGTTTCAGAACTGCTCTATCAAATGTAAGTTTCAACTCTGTTAGTTGCATGCACAGAACAGAAAGAAGTTTCAGAGAATGCTTCCGTGTAGTTTTTATTTGAAGATATTCCTTTTTCCACTATAGGTCCCTTAGTGCTCCGATTGTCCCCTTCCAGTTTCTACAGAAAGAGTGTTTCAGAACTGCTCAACCAAAAGATAGCTTCTACTCTGTTACTTGAATGCGCAGAACAGAAAGCAGTTTCACAGGATGCTTCTGTGCAGTTTTTATTTGAAGAAATTCCTTTTTCCCCTAGAGGCCATTTAGCGATCCAAATGTTCCCTTGTAGTTTCTACAGAAAGAGTGTTTCAGAACTGCTCAATCAAAAGTAAGCTTCAAATCTGTTGGTTGAATGCGCAGAACAGGAAGAAGTTTCACAGAATGCTTCTGTGTAGTTTTTATTTGAAGACATTCCTTTTTCCACTATAAGACCTTTAGCGCTCAGAATGTCCACTTGCAGTTTATACAGAAACAATGTTTCAGAACTGCTCAATCAAAAGTAAGCTTCACCTCTGTTAGTTGAATGCACAGAACAGAAAGTAGTTTCACAAAATACTTCTGTGCAGTTTTTATGGGAAGATATTCCATTTTCCACTATAGGCCATTTAGCGCTCCGAATGTTCCCTGGCAGTTACTACAGAAAGAGTGTTTCAGAAGTGCTCAATCAAAAGTAAGCTTCAACTCTGTTAGTTGAATGCACAGAACACAAAGAAGTTTCACACCATGCTTCTGTGTAGTTTTTATTTGAAGACGTTCCTTTCTCCACTATAAGCCCTTTAGCACTCAGAATGACCACTTACAGTTTCTACAGAAAGAGTGTAATAACTTCAATCGTTATTCAATCACAGAAAAAAATTGTTTCACAGAATCTTCTGTGTCCTTTTTCCACTATAGGCCATTTAGCACTCCGAATGTTCCCTTGCAGTTACTATAGAAAGAGGGTTTCAGAAGTGCTCAATCAAAAGTAAGCTTCCACTCTGTTAGTTGAATGAACAGAACAGAAAGAAGTTTCACAGAATGCTTCTGTGTAGTTTTTATTTGAAGACATTCCTTTTTCCACTTTAAGAACTTTAGCGTTCAGAATGTCCACTTGCAGTTTCTACAGAAAGAGTGTTTCAGAACTGCTCTATCAATAGTATGCTTCAACTCTGTTAGTTGAATGCACAGAACAGAAAGAAGTTTCACAGAATGCTTCTGTGTAGTTTTTATTTAAAGACATTCCTTTTTCCACTTTAAGCCCTTTAGCGCTTAGAATGTCCGCTTGCAGTTTTCACAGAAAGAGTGTTTAAGAACTGCTCTATCAAAAGTAAGCTTCCACTCTGTTAGTTGAATGCACTGAACAGTAAGAAGTTTGACAGAATGCTTTTCTGTAGTTTTTTTATTGAAGATATTCCTTTTTCCACTGAAGGCCCCTTAGTGGTCCGAATGTCCCCTTGCAGTTTCTGCAGAAATAGTGATTCAGAACTGCTGAACCAAAGTAAGCTTCAACTCTGTTAGTTGAATGCACAGAACAGTAAGAAGTTTCACAGAATGCTTCTGTGTTGTTTTTATTTGAAGATATCCCTTTTTCCACTAAAGGCCCCCTAGTGCTCAAAATATCCTCTTCCAG
>NW_026659908.1:0-3318 GCF_009828535.3 Hylobates moloch | reverse complement strand
GAGGTACAAGGAGGAACTGGTACCATTCCTTCTGAAACTATTCCAATTGATGGAAAAAGAGGGAATAGTCCCTAACACATTTTATGAGGGCAGCATCATCCTGATACCAAAGCCTGGCAGAGACATAACCAAAAAAGAGTATTGCAGACCAATATCCTTGATGAACATTGATGCAAAAATCCTCAATAAAATACTGGCAAACCGAATCCAGCAGCACATCAAAAAGCTTATCCACCATGATCAAGTGGGCTTCATCCCTGGGATGCAAGGCTGGTTCAACATACGCAAATCAATAAATGTAATCCAGCATATAAACAGAACCAAAGACAAAAACCACATGATTATCTCAATAGATGCAGAAAAGGTCTTTGACAAAATTCAACACTTCATGCTAAAAATTCTCAATAAATTAGGTATTGATGGGACGTGTCTCAAAATAATAAGAGCTATCTACGACAAACCCACAGCCAATATCATACTGAATGGGCAAAAATTGGAAGCATTCTCTTTGGAAACTGGCACAAGACAGGGATGCCCTCTCTCACCACTCATACTCAACATAGTGCTGGAAGTTCTGGCCAGGGCAATCAGGCAGGAGAAGGAAATAAAGAGTATTCAATTAGGAAAACAGGAAGTGAAATTGTCCCTGTTTGCAGATGACATGATTGATTATTTAGAAAACCCCATCGTCTCAGCCCAAAATCTCCTTAAGCTGATAAGCAACTTCAGCAAAGTCTCAGGATACAAAACCAATGTGCAAAAATCACGAGCATTCCTATACACCAATCACAGACAAACAGAGAGCCAAATCATGAGTGAACTCCCATTCACTATTGCTTCAAAGAGAATAAAATACCCAGGAATCCAACTTACAAGGGATGTGAAGGACCTCTTCAAGGAGAACTCTGAACCACTGCTCAATGAAATAAAAGAGGACACAAACAAATGGAAGAACATTCCATCCTCATGGGTTGGAAGAATCAATATCGTGAAAATGGTCATACTGCCCAAGGTAATTTATAGATTCAATGCCATCCCCATCAAGCTACCAATGACTTTCTTCATAGAATTGGAAAAACTACTTTAAAGTTCATATGGAACCAAAAAAGAGCCCACATCGCCAAGTCAATCCTAAGCCTAAAGAACAAAGCTGGAGGCATCACGCTACCTGACTTCAAACTATACTACAAGGCTACAGTAACCAAAACAGCATGGTACTGGTACCAAAACAGAGACATAGATCAATGGAACGGAACAGAGCCCTCAGAAATAATGCCGCATATCTACAACTATCTGATCTTTGACAAACCTGACAAAAAGAAGCAATGGAGAAAGGATTCCCTATTTAATAAATGGTGCTGGGAAAACTGGCTAGCTATATGTGGAAAGCTGAAACTGGATCCCTTCCTTACACCTTATACAAAAATTAATTCAAGATGCATTGAAGACTTACATGTTAGACCTAAAACCATTAAAATCCTACAAGAAAACCTAGGCATTACCATTCAGGACATAGGCATGGGCAAGGACTTCATGTCTAAAACACCAAAAGCAATGGCAACGAAAGCCAAAATTGACAAATGGGATCTAATTAAACTAAAGAGCTTCTGCACAGCAAAAGAAACTACCATCAGAGTGAACAGGCAACCTACAGAATGGGAGAACATTTTTGCAACCTACTCATCTGACAAAGGGCTAATATCCAGAATCTACAATGAACTCAAACAAATTTACAAGAAAAAAACAAACAACCCCATTAAAAAGTGGGCAGAGGACATGAACAGACACTTCTCAAAAGACATTTATGCAGCCAAAAAACACATGAAAAAATGCTCATCATCACTGGCCATCAGAGAAATGCAAAGCCATCAGAGAAATGCAAATCAAAACCACAATGAGATACCATCTCACGCCAGTTGGAATGGCAATCATTAAAAAGTCAGGAAACAACAGATGCTGGAGAGGATGTGGAGAAATAGGAACGCTTTTACACTATTGGTGGGAGTGTAAATTAGTTCAACCATTGTGGAACACAGTGTGGTGATTCCTCAAGATTACCATTTGACCCAGCCATCCCATTACTGGGTATATACCCAAAGGATTATAAATCATGCTAGTATAAAGACACATGCACACATATGTTTATTGCAGCACTATTCACAACAGCGAAGACTAGGAACCAACCCAAATGTCCATCAATAATAGACTGTATTCAGAAAATGTGGCACATACACACCATGGAATACTATGCAGCCATAGAAAAGGATGAGTTCATGTCCTTTGCAGGGACATGGATGAAGCTGGAAACCATCATTGCCAGCAAGCTATCACAAGTACAGAAAACCAAACACCGTATGTTCTCACTCATAGGTGAGAATTCAACAATGAGATCACTTGGACACAGGGTGGGGAGCATCACAGACCGGGGCCTGTCAGGGGGTGAGGGGTTGGCGGAGGGATAGCCAGTGATGAGTTGATGGGTGCAGCAAACCCACATGGCACATGTATACATATGTAACAAAACTGCACGTTGTGCACATGTACCCTAGACCTTAAAGTATAATAATAAAAAAATTAAAAAAAAGGAAAATATAAAATATTTCTCTTTAGACCTGAGGTTATTTTTAGGCTGGCCCATAGAAACAGGTCCAGATACATTGTCTAAAAAAGCAAAGTAGGGGTGGAGCCAAGATGGCCCAATAGGAACAGCTCCGGTCTCCAGCTCCCAGCCTGAGTGACACAGAAGATGGGTGATTTCTGCATTTCTGCTTGAGGTACTGGTTTCATCTCACGAGGGAGTGCCAAACAGTGGGTGCAGGACAGCCGGTGAAGCGCACTGTGTGCGAGCCGAAGCAGGGCGAGGCATTGCCTCACTCGGGAAGCACAAGGGGTCAGGGAGTTCCCTTTCCTAATCAAAGAAAGGGGTAACAGATGGCACCTGGAATATCGGGTCAGTCCCACCCTAATACTGCACTTTTCCAACGGGCCTGGAAAACGGCACACTAGGAGATTGTGTCCCGCACCTGGCTTGGAGGGTCCTATGCCCACGGAGTCTCGCTGATTGCTAGCACAGCAGTCTGAGATCAAGCTGCAAGGCGGCAGCGAGGCTGGGGGAGGGGCGCCCACCATTGCCCAGGCTTGCTTAGGTAAACAAAGCAGCCAGGAAGCTCCAACTGGGTGGAGCCCACCACAGCTCAAGGAGGCCTGGCTGCCTCTGTAGGCTCCACCTCTGGGGCCAGGGCACAGACAAAAAGTCAGCAGGAACCTCCACAGACTTAAATGTCCCTGTCTGACTGACAGCTTTGAAGAGAGTAGTGG
>NW_026659907.1:0-3318 GCF_009828535.3 Hylobates moloch | reverse complement strand
CACCCCTACCTTCCAAATTCCACTCTCCACCATGATTAAATCACCTTCCACCAGTCCCCACCTTTAACTTTTCCCATTACAATTCCACATGAGTTTTGGTAGGGACACAGAGCCAAATCATATTATTCTGTCCCTGGTCCCCCAAATCTCCTATCTTTCTCACATTGCAAAATACAATGATACCTTCCCTACAGTCCCCCAAATCTTAAATAATTCCAGCATTTACTCAAATGTCCAAAGCCCAAAGTCTCAACTGAGACAAGGCTACAGTCCTATCTGCCCCTGAGTTTCTGAATTATAAAGCAAGTTAACTACTTCCAAGGCACAATGATTGTAAAGGCAATGGGTAAGCATTCCCAGCCAATAGAAAAAAAAATTGCCACAAAGAAAAACAAAACACAGATGGGACTCACAGGATACATGAACATCCAAAACCCAGCAGGCCATTCAATCCGACAGCTCCAAAATCATCCTTTTTGAATTCTTGTCCCACATCCATGGCACAGGGCTGTGAGGGCTGGGCTCCCAAGGCCTTCGGCAGATCTGCACCTGTGGCTTTGCAGCATTCAGCACCCACAGCTGCCTCTCATGGACAGGGCTGTTGTTGAATGCCTGCAGCTTTTCCACACTGAGGGTGCAAGCTGTTGCTGGATCTACGAATCTGGGGTTTGGAGAATGGAGCCTCCCTCTGAGGGGGCTTCAACCCTACATGTCCCTTCTTTGCTGCCCTAGTAGAGGTTTTCCATAAGCCTCTTGGAAAGGCTACTGCCTGGACACCCAGGCTTTTCTGTACATCCTCTGGAGTCCAGACAGAGTCTCCCAAGCCTCTAGTCTCTTGCTCTGTGCACCTGCTGGCTTGACACTATGTGGAAGCCATCAAGGCTTGGAGCCACCTCTGAAGCAGTGGCCCAAGATGTACCTGTGCATCATTCAGCCATGGCTGGAGCTGGGGCTGCAGGGATGCTGGCAGCAGTGTCCTGAGGATGCACACAGCAGCAGGGCCATGGAGCTGGCCCAGGAAACCATTCTTCTCTGCTAGAACCCAAGGCCTGTGAAAGCAAGGGCTACTGCAAAGGTCTCTGAAATGCTTTCAAAGCCTTTTACCCTTGCTCTTGGATACTTGCACTAAGCTCCTTTTTGTGCAAATACTCTAAGCCTTATTGAATTTCCCCCCTGAAAATCAGCTTTTCTTTTTGACCACTTGACTAGGCTGCAAATTTTCCAAACTTTTGAGCTCTGCTTCTCATTTAAATAGAAGTTCCAACTTGAGGTCATTTCTTAGGTCATACATAATAACACAGGCTATTCGATGCAGACAGGCCACCTCTTCAGCTATGCTGCCTAGATGTTCATTCCACAAGATACATCCTAAATCATCACCCCCAAGTTCATCATTTCACAGATCTCCAGGGCAGGGTCACTCTGCAGCCTCTGTTGGGCCAATCAAATGTAACTTTGGCTCCTATTCACAGGAAATTCCTGATTTTCCTCTGAGAACTTTTAAGTCTGGCCTTCACTGTCCATCCTTCTGTCAGCCTTCTGATCACAAGTATATAACAATTCTCTACAGTGGTCCAAGCTTTTCCTCATCTTGCTGTCTTTTAAGCTTTCCCAACTCTCCCAACCTCTGTCTTTTTCCCACTTCTGAACCTGCTTCTACATTGTCAGCTATCTGTGTCACAGCCTGGCAATGTGGTAAAAGAAGAAAAGTCCATTTTCAGGGAAAAAATTCACACAGGCTTCAGATATTTGCATGAAAAGAAGCTGAGTGCCGCTTGCCAAGACAATGGGGAAAAGGCCTTGAAGGCATTTCATAGCTCGACTTCACAGTACTAACTTTCTGTATGATCAAAAAGAAAAGAGGTTTCATTGGCTCACGGTTCTGCAGGCTGGAAAGGAAGCATAGTGGCTTCTGCTTCTGGGAGGACTCAGGTGCCTCCCAATTATACTAGAAGGCCAGGGGGCAAGGAGATGTTTCATACAGCAGGAGAACGAGCAAGACAGACAAAGGAAAGAGGTGCCACACCCTGTTATACAAGCAAATCTCATGAGAACTCACTATCATGAGGTCAGCATCAAGAAGACGATGCTTAACCACTGGTGAAGGCTTCCACCCTGCAAAACCACCTCCCCGTTTCCAGGCAGAAGCATGCTGCAGAGGCAGAGTCCCTTGCGAAACTTCTGCGAGGGCAGTGCAGAAGGAAAATATGGGCTTGGAGGCCCAAAGCAGGAGCCACCACCCTCCAGACCCCAGGTGCACCCTTGCAGAGGTGGCAAGTTGGTCTCTGAGCCAATATGGCCTTGCGTGGCATGGAAAAGACCCATCTACTGACATGCTACTCTGAGAAAACTTCTCCCAACTTGGCCCAAATTCTAAGTCTGGCCAGGACCACAGAAGGCAGATCTACTGGGTGGTAATCCTGGCTGCTTTCTGCACTTGAATATAAAGTCCTCCCCAAGACCTGTGGTCCGCCTCTTGGCAACCAAGAAGCCTGCAGTGCCATACGACCCGAGGCACGGACTGGAGCCCCAAAGGCAGCGCACACCCTGCTCCTGAGCCTGCTGCTCATTTCCTCTCTGTGGCTCCATTTGTAGCACAGTAGTTGCACTGAGGCTTCTGCATGCCAGGCAAGGCCAAGCTGGCTCAAAGAGGAACCAGCCACGTCTGCAAGGGTGTGCCAGGAGCAGGCGGACCAGCCACCAACCTCACTCACTGCCGGACATGGTACATCAGTTCTTCTACCCTAAAGGTAAGGCCAAGAAGCAGACCACAGGCCATCTTGAGGAGGACTTTATGTTCAAGTGCAGAAAGCAGCCAGGATTGACACCCAGGGGACTCGGCCTTCTGTGGTCTGCAGTGCCATACAAACTCTGAGGCATGGGCTGCTGCCATCTGCTTTATAGAAAAATTAACTTAAGATCCATTAGAGTTAAATGTGCCATCTGGTTTTCCTCAGGCCTCTGCTCCATCAGCCCTCAGGTGGCAGCCACTCAGGCTGTTGTAACCTGGCCATCCCTCCTTCCTTGACTGGGTGAGGTTGGTGGCTGGTCCCACTGGTCCAGGTGCACCCTTGCAGAGGCGGCTGGTTGCTCTTTGAGCCAGCTTGGCCTTGCCTGGCATGCACAGGCCCCAGGTACTAACACGCTGCTCCGAGTGAGCTTGTCCTGCATTGACACAAATTCTAAGTCTGGCCAGGGCCACAGAAGGCTGAGTCCCCTGGGTGGTAATCCCGGCTGCTTTCTGCACTTGAACATAAAGTCCTCCTCAAGACGGCCTGTGGTCAGCCTCTTGGCAACCAAGAAGCCCGCAGTGACATA
>NW_026659906.1:0-3319 GCF_009828535.3 Hylobates moloch | reverse complement strand
CTTCATGAGGACAGGAATTTTGGTCTTAATTGATGTATTCTCAGTGCTGGAACAGAGCTTAGCATGTAGTAGACCCTCAGTAGATATTTGGAGAATATAGAATGAAGGAATGAATGCATGTTCATGACAAAACCAGAAGTGCATGTATAAACATGGAAGGTTGTGTATACCAAAATGTTAGTAAGGATTATCTAGGCATGTAGGGTTATCGATGGTTTTTATTTTCCTAAAATATTCTCTGATTACATTACACACATGCATATGTCTATGTCTTTTATATGATTTTCAAAATTTAAGTCCAAAGGAAGTGAACTAGTTTCCCCCTGAAACTCCCTCTGGTTATGACACTGTGCTGCCTTGTTTCATCTTTCCCAACATATGACCTAGGTCTGAATTGATCAGTGATATTTTTCACACCCATGTTTTCTAACAGATAATGATTTCATTTACCTCATTCAGTTCATCACCAAGTCCTGCCATTTCCACCTCTTCAAATATTCCTTAATTCCATTCCCTTCTCTCTTCCACACTCACCACTTTAGACCAAACCACCACCCTCTCTAACCCAGTCCATGCAGTAGCTTTCAAATTACTCTTCAGCTTGCCATCCCTGCCTGCCATTTAATCCATTCTCCACACAGCCATAATGATCCTAAAAGGTGAATCAAATCACATCACTCCCTCCTCAAACTCTTTCAGTGGCTGCCACTTCCGGTGCATATGGAGGAAATCCAGTGCCTTAAAAATGCCCTTAGGTTCCTGCGTGAGCTGGCCGCTTCTTACCTTTTCCTCTCATCTGATACTGTTCTTTGCTCATTATACTCCAGCAACATGGTCTTTCAGTTTTTTGGAACCCACCGAATTCTTTTCTGTCCTTGGGCCCTTCTTACAAGCAAACTATCTTCAAGGAACTCTCCTACACCCACTCTGTTGCACCAGTCTGATTTTTACTCAAGCTTAGTTCTCAATTTTCATGACACTTCCTCAAAGAGACCTTTCCTATCAATCTAAATTCATTTTCCCCAGTGCAGTCTCCCATGGGATCTTGTAATTGTTTTTCATAACATTTGTCCATTTGTAACTTTTAGTATCTGTGACCTCCCATAGTCTGTAAGCTCCTAAAGGGGAAAAGCTATATTTTTTTCAACCACTGTATCCCTAATTCCTAGCACAATTCCTGGTGTAAATAAATAAATTAATACATACATCACCATTCCTATTCAGAAAACTTCCACACCCTGAAACATGGATACTCTCACAGTAAACCTGAATGTACAAGGTTTGAAAACAGCCTCTTGGTTTAGAGGCAGATTATTATTCTTGGCCCAACCCAAGTGCTAAATTAGCAATGAGGGATCTTACCCACAAGGTGGCAGCACTTGCCTAGATCTTGGATATAAATTCCTAGGTGTCAAGGATACATGCTTGGTTTAATGAGTTTTGTGTTTGGAGATTTGGCAAAATATCAGTGCCTAAGTAGGGAAAGAGAAGAACCTGATAGTTGTGGAATTAAGGGAAAAAAGCCTCTACTCTATTGCTGTGTATTCCTTATTGCCTCAAAAAATTTGAGGGGATACATTGAAGGCTTTGGAAAGGAAAAGTTATAAGATTGGGAGCTAGTAAGATCTGGTTTTGAATCCCAGATTTACCAGCTATCAGCTATACCATTGGGCAAGTTACTTGATTTCTCTGAGCTTTTGTTTCCTTTTCTGTAAAACGGGGATTATGATATCTGCCTTTCAGGATTATAATGTAATGCTTCTGTCTCATAGCAAGTGCTGAATAAATGCCAATGATTGTTCTTCTCAGTTTCTTACAAGGCCTTCCTCACTAAGGAGCTTTGAAGGATTTCTGTTAGAGAATCCTGGGGGTTCAAAGTCTAGTGAACGAGTTTAGAGCATGCTCTGCCCTAGCTATATAGGGAGATGTGCTTGTCTTCTCTTTGGGTTCTGAGATTAAAATAAATTAGGAAAGAATCTACTAGCTTACCCCAAGAGAGGTACTTAGACGTACATACTTCATCCTACCTGCTGTAGTCAGAAACCATTTTGGAGTGGATTTTCTACTCTTACACTGATTGGGCTCTATTTTTCTGTGTAGTCCACTATAAGTTGGTAGTGGGGACAGTAGCCTGTGTAGCAGAGATGTCATAGGCTTCCTGCTTCCCTCTCCAGTGGCCAGAACTGGCTTCACTAGACTGCAGCACTGTTTCTCAAGGAGTCTAGAAGTGATCCGGAATCTTTGTCATGGAACTCTGGAAAACATTTTACAGTACTATACATAGAGGTGTGATTCCAAGCTTCTTAATTTTCTAGAACCTGCCAGGGTCATTTACTAGCTCAGGGTATTGACATTTGCTGTTTCCTTCCTCTCTAGAGTGCTCTTCCCCTGCACCTTCACATGGCGCATACCCCACTTAAGATCTCGGCTCACATATTGTCTCCTTAGAGCTCCAGTCTGAAGTAGTCCTCTCCAGATCTCATCACATTCTATCCCTTTCTGCTTTTCAAAGGATTTATTACTATCTGAAAGTATAATCTTCATTTATAAACTTCATGAGGACAGGAATTTTGGTCTTAATTGATGTATTCTCAGTGCTGGAACAGAGCTTAGCATGTAGTAGACCCTCAGTAGATATTTGGAGAATATAGAATGAAGGAATGAATGCATGTTCATGACAAAACCAGAAGTGCATGTATAAACATGGAAGGTTGTGTATACCAAAATGTTAGTAAGGATTATCTAGGCATGTAGGGTTATCGATGGTTTTTATTTTCCTAAAATATTCTCTGATTACATTACACACATGCATATGTCTATGTCTTTTATATGATTTTCAAAATTTAAGTCCAAAGGAAGTGAACTAGTTTCCCCCTGAAACTCCCTCTGGTTATGACACTGTGCTGCCTTGTTTCATCTTTCCCAACATATGACCTAGGTCTGAATTGATCAGTGATATTTTTCACACCCATGTTTTCTAACAGATAATGATTTCATTTACCTCATTCAGTTCATCACCAAGTCCTGCCATTTCCACCTCTTCAAATATTCCTTAATTCCATTCCCTTCTCTCTTCCACACTCACCACTTTAGACCAAACCACCACCCTCTCTAACCCAGTCCATGCAGTAGCTTTCAAATTACTCTTCAGCTTGCCATCCCTGCCTGCCATTTAATCCATTCTCCACACAGCCATAATGATCCTAAAAGGTGAATCAAATCACATCACTCCCTCCTCAAACTCTTTCAGTGGCTGCCACTTCCGGTGCATATGGAGGAAATCCAGTGCCTTAAAAATGCCCTTAGGTTCCTGCGTGAG
>NW_026659905.1:0-3319 GCF_009828535.3 Hylobates moloch | reverse complement strand
TTGGGCAGTATGGCCATTTTCACGATATTGATTCTTCCAACCCATGAGCATGGAATGTTCTTCCATTTGTTTGTATCCTCTTTGATTTCATTGAGCAGTGGTTTGTAGTTCTCCTTGAAGAGGTCCTTCACATCCGTTGTAAGTTGGATTCGTAGGTATTTTATTCTCTTTGAAGCAATTGTGAATGGGAGTTCACTCATGATTTGGCTCTCTGTTTGTCTGTGATTGGTGTACAAGAATGCTTGTGATTTTTGTACATTGATTTTGTATCCTGAGACTTTGCTGAAGTTGCTAATCAGCTTAAGGAGATTTTGGGCTGAGACAATGGGATTTTCTAGATATACAATCATGTCATCTGCAAACAGGGACAGTTTGACTTCCTCTTTTCCTAATTGAATACCCTTTATTTCCTTCTCCTGCCTGATTGCTCTGGCCAGAACTTCCAGCACTATGTTGAATAGGAGCGGTGAGAGAGGGCATCCCTGTCTTGTGCCAGTTTTCAGAGGGAATGCTTCCAGTTTTTGCCCATTCAGTATGATATTGGCTGTGGGTTTGTCGTATATAGCTCTTATTATTTTGAGATACGTCCCATCAATACCTAATTTATTGAGAGTTTTTAGCATGAAGGGCTCTTGAATTTTGTCAAAGCCTTTTCTGCATCTATTGAGATAATCATGTGGTTTTTGTCTTTGGTTCTGTTTATATGCTGGATTACATTTATTGATTTGCGTATGTTGAACCAGCCTTGCATCCCAGGGATGAAGCCCACTTGATCATGGTGTATAAGCTTTTTGATGTGCTGCTGGATTCGGTTTGCCAGTATTTTATTGAGGATTTTTGCATCAATGTTCATCAAGGATATTGGTCTAAAATTCTCTTTTTTGGTTGTGTCTCTGCCTGGCTTTGGTATCAGGATGATGCTGGCTTCATAAAATGTGTTAGGGAGGATTCCCTCTTTTTCTATCGATTGGAATAGTTTCAGAAGGAATGGTACCAGTTCCTCCTTGTACCTCTGGTAGAATTCAGCTGTGAATCCATCAGGTCCTGGACTCTTTTTGGTTGGTAAGCTATTGATTATTGCCACAATTTCAGAACCTGTTATTGGTCTATTCAGAGATTCGACTTCTTCCTGATTTAGTCTTGGGAGGGTGTATTTGTCGAGGAATTTATCCATTTCTTCTAGATTTTCTAGTTTATTTGCATAGAGGTGTTTGTAGTATTCTCTGATGGTAGATTGTATTTCTGTGGGATCGGTGGTGATATCCCCTTTTTCATTTTTTATTGCATCTATTTGATTCTTCTCTCTTTTCTTCTTTATTAGTCTTGCTAGCGGTCTATCAATTTTGTTGATCTTCTCAAAAAACCAGCTCCTGGATTCATTAATTTTTTGAAGGGTTTTTTTGTGTCTCTATTTCCTTCAGTTCTGCTCTGATTTTAGTTATTTCTAGCCTTCTGCTAGCTTTTGAATGTGTTTGCTCTTGCTTTTCTAGTTCTTTTAATTGTGATGTTAGGGTGTCAATTTTGGATCTTTCCTGTTTTCTCTTGTGGGCATTTAGTGCTATAAATTTCCCTCTACACACTGTTTTGAATGTGTCCCAGAGATTCTGGTAGGTTGTGTCTTTGTTCTCGTTGGTTTCAAAGAACATCTTTATTTCTGCCTTCATTTCATTATGTACCCAATAGTCATTCAGGAGCAGGTTGTTCAGTTTCCATGTAGTTGAGCGGTTTTGAGTGAGTTTCTTAATCCTGAATTCTAGTTTGAGTGCACTGTGGTCTGAGAGACAGTTTGTTATAATTTCTGTTCTTTTACATTTGCTGAGGAGAGCTTTACTTCCAACTATGTGGTCAATTTTGGAATAGGTGTGGTGTGGTGCTGAAAAAAATGTATATTCTGTTGACTTGGGGTGGAGAGTTCTGTAGATGTCTATTAGGTCCACTTTATGTAGAGCTGAGTTCAATTCCTGGATATCCTTGTTAACTTTCTGTCTCGTTGATCTGTCTAATGCTGACAGTGGGGTGTTAAAATCTCCCATTATTATTGTGTGGGAGTTTAAGTCCCTTTGTAGGTCACTCAGGACTTGCTTTATGAATCTGGGTGCTCCTGTGTTGGGTGCATATATATTTAGGATAGTTAGCTCTTCTTGTTGAATTGATCCCTTTACCATTATGTAATGGCCTTCTTTGTCTCTTTTGATCTTTGTTGGTTTAAAGTCTATTTTGTCAGAGACTAGGATTGCAACCCCTGCCTTTTTTTGTTTTCCATTTGCTTGATAGATCTTCCTCCATCCCTTTATTTTGAGTCTATGTGTGTCTCTGCACGTGAGATGGGTTTCCTGAATACAGCACACTGATGGGTCCTGACTCCTTATCCAGTTTGCCAGTCTGTGTCTTTTAATTGGAGCATTTAGCCCATTTACATTTAACGTTAATATTGTTATGTGTGAATCTGATCCTGTCATTATGATGTTAGTTGGTTATTTTGCTCATTAGTTGATGCAGTTTCTTCCTAGCCTCGATGGTCTTTACAATTTGGCATGTTTTTGCAGTGGCTGGTACTGGTTGTTCCTTTCCATGTTTAGTGCTTCCTTCAGGAGCTCTTTTAGGGCAGGCCTGGTGGTGACAAAATCACTCAGCGTTTGCTTGTCTGTAAAGTATTTTATTTCTCCTTCACTTATGAAGCTTAGTTTGGCGGGATAGGAAATTCTGGGTTGAAAATTCTTTTCTTTAAGAATGTTGAATATCGGCCCCCACTCTCTTCTGGCTTGTAGAGTTTCTGCCGAGAGATCAGCTGTTAGCCTGATGGGCTTCCCTTTGTGGGTAACCCGACCTTTCTCTCTGGCTGCCCTTAACATTTTTTCCTTCATTTCAACTTTGGTGAATCTGACAATTATGTGTCTTGGAGTTGCTCTTCTCGAGGAGTATCTTTGTGGCGTTCTCTGTATTTCCTGAATCTGAATGTTGGCCTGCCTTGCTAGATTGGGGAAGTTCTCCTGGATAATATCTTGCAGAGTGTTTTCCAACTTGGTTCCATTCTCCCCGTCATTTTCAGGTACACCAATCAGACGTAGGTTTGGTCGTTTCACATAGTCCCAAATTTCTTGGAGGCTTTGTTCATTTCTTTTTATTCTTTTTTCTCTAGACTTCCCTTCTCGCTTCATTTCATTCATTTCATCTTCCATCTGCGATACCCTTTCTTCCAGTCGATCGCATCTGCTACTGAGGCTTCTGCAATCTTCGCGTAGTTCTCGAAACTTGGCTTTCAGCTCCTCCATCTCCTTTAAGCCCTTCTCTCCATTGGTTATTCTAGTTATCCATTCTT
>NW_026659904.1:0-3319 GCF_009828535.3 Hylobates moloch | reverse complement strand
ATGCTATTTATCAACATGGTTGACTTTCTGTCCTTCCCTACTGGAATCTAAAGGATATAGAGAAGGATATCTGTGGTGTTTACTGCTGTGTTTCCCAGTGCAGAAAACAGAATCTGGGATATAGGAGATGCTTTATGAGTATTTATTAGACAATAGGCACACATTTTTGCCAGCACACACACACACACCTCTTTTTTTTTTTTTTGAGATGGAGTTTCACTTTTGTTGCCTGGGCTGGAGTGCAGTGGTGTGATCTTGGCTCACTGCAACCTCTGCCTCCCAGGTTCAAGTGATTCTGCTGCCTCAGCCTCCCAAGTAACTGGGATTACAGGCATGCGCCACCATGCCCAGCTAATTTTTTGTATTTTTCTTAGAGATGGGGTTTCTTCGTGTTGGTGAGGCTGGTCTCAAACTCCTGACCTCAGGTGATCCGCCTGCCTCGGCCTCCTCGACCTGCCATGCCCGGCCTTTTTTGTTGTTTTTGAGACAGTCTAGCTCAGTCACCCAAGCTGGAGTGCAGTGGTGCGATCTTGGCTCACTGCAACCTCTGCCCCCCGGGTTCAAGCGATTCTCCTGCCACAGCCTCCCGAGTAGCTAGAATTATAGGCATGCACCATCATGCCCAGCTTTTTTTTTTTATTATTTTTTATTTTTAGTGGAGATGGGGTTTCACCATGTTGGCCAGGCTGGCCTCGAACTCCTGGCGTCAAGTGATCCTCCTGCCTTGGCCTCCCAAAGTGCTGGGATTACAGATGTGAGCCACTGCGCCTGGCCAGGCTTTTGCATTTCTGACAACCAGATGGACACCCCTGGCCCATCCTGTGGCCTCCACCCAGAAGTGGACTCAGGGCATGAGGGCCGTGTTCCACATTCCTATGATCCCATCCCCAACTAGCCAGCAGCACCTAGACCCTAGCCTCCTGACCACCAAACTATCTTTGAAAAACCCCTGACTGGGTGCAGTGGCTCATGCCTGTAATCCCAGCACTTTGGGAGGCCAAGGCTGGTGGATCCCTTGAAGTCAGGAGTTCAAGACCAGCCTGGCCAACGTGGCAAAAACCCATCTCTACTAAAAGTACAAAAATTAGCCTGGCGTGGTGGCGGGTGCCTCTAATCCCAGCTACTCAGGAGGCTGAGGCAGGAGAATCACTTGAACTTGGGAGGCGGAGGTTGCAGTGAGCTGAGATCACATGACTGCACTCCATCTTGGGCGACAGAGCCTTCAGGGAGCTTGGTTTGAGTAATGACTCCGTTTCCTGCATGGCATAGCCGGCCTCAGGGCAACTAAACTCTCTTTACTGCAATGCCATGGTCTTTGTGAATCGATTTGGTTTGTGCAGTGAGCAGGAAGAACCTGTTGGGCAGCTACAACTGTTGCTGGTGGGCTGGGCAGGCTCTTGGCTTCACTGCACAAAGAATTTGAGAGCAAGTCCAAAGTGTGAGTAAGCAAAGAAATTTATTGCAAAATGAAAGTACTCTCTGAGAGGCAGAGCAGACTGTTCACAGGGAGAGGCAGCAGCTAGTGCCTTAAGATACATTCCTTTTCGGGGGCTGTACATACATAGTCAGAAAATACCGGTGAGGTCAGGTGTGCAAAGGTGGACCTGCGATTGGACTCAGCATCTGCATGCTCTAACACACATTGCATGTATCAATAGCATACAAAATCTCCACCTGGGGTGGGTTTTGTTTTTGTTTTTGTTTTTTTCAAGACGGAGTCTTGCTCTGTTGCCCAGGCTGGAATGCAGTGGCATGATCTCGGCTCACTGCAACTTCTGCCTCCCAGGCTCAAGCAATTCTCCTGCCTCAGCCTCGTTTTTTTTTTTTTTTTTAACTATTAGAATGAGGAAAAGGTTGGTCGGGGGTGGTGGCTCACACCTGTAATCCTGACACTTTGGGAGGCTGAGGCGGGCAGATCACCTGAGGTCAGGTGTTTGAGACCAGCCTGGCCAACATGGTGAAACCCCGTCTCTACTGAAAATACAAAAATTAGGCAGGTGTGTTGGCAGGTGCTGCTAGTCCTAGCTACTTGGGAGTTTGAGGCAGGAGGATCGCTTGGACCCAGGAGGTGGAGGCTGCAGTGCATCATGATTGTTCCACTGCACTCCAGCGTGGGCAACAGAGTGGGATTCTGTGGGTGGCAAGCCACCCAGGCGCCGAGGCAAGAGACCAAGGACATGAGCTGTTCCAGTATAATAAAATATAAAATAAGAATAGTTGGCTGGGCGCGGTGGCTCCCGCCTGTAATCCCAGCACTTTGGGAGGCCGAGGCGGGCGGATCACAAGGTCAGGAGATCGAGACCATCCTGGCTAAAACAGTGAAACCCCGTCTCTACTAAAAATAGTAAAAATTAGCCAGGCATGGTGGCGGGCGCCTGTAGTCCCAGCTACTCGGGAGGCTGAGGCAGGAGAATGGCGTGAACCAGGGAGGCAGAGCTTGCAGTGAGCCGAGATCGCGCCACTGCACTCCATCGTGGGTGACAGAGCGAGACTCTGGTCTCAGAAAAAAAAGAAAAACTGAGGACAACACTTAGATTTCTGACTTGGGCTGCTTTGTGTAAGCTTTTGTTTACTTGATATAAAAAAAAATAGCACTTAATACCTAATGTAGCAGGAGGAACGGGTGGGGTAGGGCTTGTCTGGTCCAGGATTGGGAATTTACAGAACATGGATCAGAGAACTGAGGATGCTTTTAGGAAATTAGTGAGCATGGGATCAGTCATGAGGTAGCAAAGGAAAGAAATAGAACCTGGGTGGCAGAGCACAAATGAATTGGGAGAATGGGAAGCAGAATAGTGATTAGAAATGTCAACGAGGTTAAAAAAATAAGCTGATTATTTGGGGTGAGAATATGAGAGAAGTAGGAATAACAATGGAGGTAGGAAATCTAAGCTTAATATTTGGGATGTAAGACACTTACAGTTGAAGGCAAGGTCCAAGGTATGGCTATTGGAGTGGGAGACTGAGAAGGAATGAAAATGAAGATCATTTCAGTAGAATCAGTGTAAGATTAGAGGCCAGAAATAGTGAGTTGGGCATCTGTGATAATCTTGAAGTTGTCTAGGATGATGAACCACAGTGTTGTCAGCAATTTTAAATAGACAAATTCTGCATGTTAATACTTTGAGTAGAAAACTACTTGTCAATTTGGGAGGTGGGGGATGGTCCTGAACATATGTATCTAAAAGTTCGGAATCATAAATAGACTTTATACCTTGAAAGCCAGTTTATTAAGGGATACTTCAACTTAATACATTTATTTTATTTTTTAATTTTGAGACGGAGTCTCACTCTGTCTCCCAGGCTGGAGTGCAGTGTC
>NW_026659903.1:0-3319 GCF_009828535.3 Hylobates moloch | reverse complement strand
GTTGTCAGGAGCCAGAATTCTCAGCCTAAAGAGAAAGTCCCCTTTGTCCTCCATCCATGATTTAATTTATTCTCCTAAATGCTCCATTCACTTTGTTTTCAGCCTAAGAATCTCACAATTGTACTAGACCCTGAATTTGAATTTCCCTGTGTTTCCGCTGTTTGGAAATTTGCCTCGGTCAGCCACTGGATAGTCCCAGAATTCAGCTTCACCTTAGAGAAAATCTTAATCATGATTTGTTATAATATTTCCAACTACTGTCATATATTTTTCCCTCGATTCCTATATTTTCATGTCTTTCAGAATACACATATGTGTGTAAGCACATGTATACACAGATGCATACATATCACCTTTGCTCTGATAATCGGTGAAGTTTTACTATTTTCCAACTTCATCACATTCCTGGAGATGTCCCTCCTTTGTCCCCCAGATTTTGGTGGGGAGGAGGTGCTCTTAGTGGTGCTTTTTTCTGTCTTTCTCACTCAGATGCACCATTCCTGGCATTCTGCTGATCCTTCAACCTCCTGATTCATAAGACAATGTGACCAGCTGACTTTCTATGCTCTTGTCCCTCTGTTTCCATGTACAAACTTCTTTTATATGTAAATTCATAACATTTACTAGAGTATTAGTGGCCAAAACTTGACCACAAAATAATACAAACTCAAAGAAATGCCAATTCCTAATAAAAAATAGTTAACTGATTAGGAAAGAAATAGTTCTTTCTGTTCTTTGGACAACCTTGAGGGGAAAACAGATGATTGTTAGCAGAATATGGCTTACCTGAATGTGTTATAATCCACCATCTTTGTGTGCTTACAGTCAGCAGCTTTAAATAGCTTCTTGAGCTCGCTGAATTTTCCTTCTTCTTGCTTCAGCTTTTGTAGGGCAAGTTTGAGGTTACTGAAAGGATACTGTAAGGGGGAAATGAAAGGAAAAACATATTTAAATATTCCTAACAGTTCAGGAGCCTAATCTTGCTGATGGCCAGCAAAGGGACTTCACACTGTGAACATGAAGTTAGCACGTCTGTCTTTGCAAAGAAACCAACACCGAGAAGGCATGACTAGCTTTGTATCTCCTCAGTTAAAGCTTCTGGACAACAGCTGACATCAGCATAGGCCCCAGCTCTGAGGGAAATGAGCTTAAGGAACACCAGGCCACAGAGATCAGAAAACAACCCCTGCTTCCATCTCAGCCTCCTCCCTATAACCCTTGGATATTGGCCCAATATGTTGGGAGATCCTAATAGAGAAAATGGGGATTCAAAACTGGATAAGTAGCCCTCCATTTTCTCTAGATCTTTAGAATGGGGTCCCCCTGGAACTGTTGTCCATTAGGCAACGCACTGATGAGAGCAAGGCTGGGTATCAAAGATCCATGTAGGCACTCTAACCCTCACACAGTCATTCTCTGGGCTGTCCACTGTTCCTGTCTCTTATCCTGTGACTAGCTTTTTGACTTGGTAAGAATACTTCTTGCATCCAGTGAAACATAAGGTCGTAAATAATTATAGCTAAGAGACCAAAAATGAGAAGATTAAATTTTAAAATAAAAATATTGATGGCAATTTAGTCTAAAGATCCCTCTCTCCCACCAGAAAATGATCCAGGTGGTTTGGCACCTATCGCAGACCCCTACTCCTCCCACTTTTTTGCATTTCCTTTCATCTATCTCCATGACAGGATCTATTAGCTCTTTTGAAAAGATTCCTCAGGCTGATATTATATAGTATAGCAATCTTTCTCTGCTTAGAATGTCTTTGCTAAGGGCAGTTTTAAAATAATGCAGTTTTCACTTGGGATGCTGATTCCAGACAATGTCCTACCCTGCTTTTATTGCCCCCAAAGGAAGAAAAAAAACCTTTATATCTTATATTTATGCTATATATATTTTATATTAAGGTATAGGCTCACCCTCTGATTGGAAATAGAAATCTAATTTACAATAGCAACACTGATTGAGCTTACCATGGGCCTCATGGTTAGTTCAGTGCTTCATACACATTATCACATCTAATCTTCATAGCAATTCTATCAAATAGGCACTGTTGTTCCTCCCATTCCAAAGATGAAGAAACTGAAGCTCAGGAAAAATACATATCTAAGGTCCCTCAGCTATTAATGTGGAGTCAGGTTCCCAAGCCAGGCCTGCTGGTCTCCAGAAATCTAAACTCCCAATTACTGAGTTTCTCGTCTACATTCAATGTTTTCGAATAGCTACTGGTTCAAGGTTTTATGATAACCTGAATCCCTAAGACTACAAATGGAGAGATGGCATGGCAGCCATGGAGGGCGCTTCTCAGGCCTCCTGTAAAGAGAGACCCTGTGGAGAAGAGCATTGTTGGCTGACAGACTCCAGCTGCCATACCTTCCAGATTCACACAGAGTTCACAGGCAATGTCGCTGCTGGGGCCACCCTCTCCCCAGGCTGTTCCCACCCAATGACACAGCACAGCAGGGGGACTAGAACCAGGCCATTCCTGCCTGACAGGGGACCTCTCTGGTGGGCAGTCTGTGCTCTGGGGCTCCCCATCAGCCTGGTTGAGACTTTCTCAGAGCTGTGCTGTCAGCTGAGGCTCTCCCTACCCACCCCTCCTTCCTTTCCCTCTCCTTCCACAGGGGTTCAACCTGCCTCCCGGTCTGAAGGTCCCCCCTGCCCACTCCTGCCCCCTCCCCCTTTATCCTTCTCAGAAATTTTCACCACGACCTCTCTCACACTTCTCATTCTGTCTTGGCGTCTGCTTCTCAGGGGACCCAAACTGATATGACTGGTGTGATGTACACAGAGACATCGATCTTAGCAACTTAACCCCAGCCATTTTATATATAAATGAGACAAAATTGGCACTGTATGTATATAAATGGCACATAAATATTACCACTTACAGGTAAACTTTTAAAATAAAATTTTCCAGATAGATTTTTCCATATTAGGCAATGACTCCCAAATAAACGTTTGTACACTGAACTAGTCCACATTTAAAATCAAGATTTTATCAATACGTTATTTTTACTGAACAGCATTGCCATAATGGCACTTGCAGTAATAGTACCCATCTGCCATCTTATTTCAAAAAAAAAAACAAAAAACTCTTTGAGCTCACTGTTGCCAGTTTATCCTTAAATCCTTATTTAGGCCTTAGGTGGCTACTGTTATGGGAAGTTGCAAACCCAGCAACTATTCAGTTCCCTTGAGGTTTCTGTTTGTTCAAGTCTTGGCCTTCTCTGTTGGCCTGTGCCAATTAACTGGGACAGCACAGTGTGTGGCACCAGATTTTTCTTCCTTTCCTATAGTTGTTGAATTTCTTTCTGAA
>NW_026659902.1:0-3320 GCF_009828535.3 Hylobates moloch | reverse complement strand
TTTTAAGCAGCAGCTGCTTTCTATGTTTCTGCCACTTTCTAAATTTCTAGGTTTACTGACAAGTTGACACGGGACACCACTGACTCTTTAACAAAAATGATTAATATTTAAAGCTAGCAATGCGCAGTAGGAAAAGGGCTTGGAGAAGGGCCATGGTGATTCACAGGGGTCAGTGGCCTCTCCTACCGTCCCATATGCTCAGCCCCCATCCCCTGGCTCTGCACACACGAGCCACCTTGAACCGTGTGCCCAAAACCCCTGCGGCTCTGTTACACCACAGTCAGCAGCTGTGGCTGCTCCTGGCCCTCCAGGGAGATGTGCAGTTTAAAAATCCACTTTAATAGCTAAGACATAGACAGCTCACCTCTACCATCCAAACCACTTCAAAAGCTAGGACATAGACAGCTTACCTCTACTATCCACTTCAATAGCTAAGACACAGACAGCTCACCTCTACAGATAGCCTCAGCTATCAGGGAGGCTGAGGTGGGAGGATCGCTTGAGCCTGGGAGGTGGAGGCTGCAGTGGGCTGATTGTGCCACTGCTCTCCAGCCTGGGAGACAGAGTGAGACCCTGTCTCAAAAATAATAATAATAATTGTCCAGAATTTACATTTCTAGCCACTGCTAAGTTGGCCAGGGTGGTTCTGAGCTCGCACAACCTAAAACAAGATCAGTTCCTCTTCAGGAAGGTCCTGACCACTTTGCAGAGAATAACAGGGTTTATTATACCTTGCCCCTGATGTTAGGAGACTACATTAAAAAAAAAAAAAAAAAAAAAAAGGAACTCTTCTCTGACTAAAAGGCCCACCAGAGAAAAATATTTCTGGAAACTACAACATTGAGAAAAAAGGATTTACCCTCCTCTATGTTAACTAGTTACTCAAGGGTTATCAAACCCTGTCAGTATCTCTATCACTTAACATATGTTAGGGCATAAAGGAAATCAGATGAGGACGCTGTAGTGAAACACACCACGGACTCCTGAGTCCTCACCTGTGGGTCAATGTTTTTCACCAGACACCAATCTGTCCTAAAGCAGGCCACATACGAATTAATATGTTAAGCATAACATTAGGTGACTGTGCATTGCAGGTTCAACTATAGCAGATATAATCTAATAAATAGAAAAGAAATTTTACAGGTCATTTTACAGCCAAAAAAAAAAAAAGGATTGGAAGATCAATACAGAAACAAAGCATGCTGACAGCAGACTGACCTTGAACATCCCCTCCTTCCTCATGGTTCACAGCAGGCAACAACAGCAAACCTAATTCAACAGAGTAGTGGTCCCTGGACACCGTAAGCCCCCATGAGAAAAAAGATCATCATGTACATCACTACCCGCAATGCCATGGTGGCAAGCACCATGGGACATAAGCACAGACAAACAGGAGGGACGCAGCTCCACTTGGAAGAGAGTGAAGAGATGGCAGAAAGCTTCCCTAGAACACATGTGGTATGTGATTTGGGCCTTGAAGGTTGAACAGAAATCTGCCACGTGGGAAGAGGGTGAGAATCTGGGAAAGGGAAAAAGAACATTCCAGATGAAGGGGCAAGCACAGTAAGGTACACTGTCTGCCACCTTCAAGTGGTTCAGGGACACTGAGCCATTTCACACAAAGCCACCAAGCCCTCAGTAGCCACACCATAATCAGCTTTAAGTGGAAAAGGGGGAAAAAAATAAACACAATAAAACATACCCAATGAGATCCCTTTATTGGCCTAGACATAAGCAGAGCTGGAGCTGGAGGCAGAATGTTATGGCATGTCTACCCCAGCAAGCATTTTCACTCAGCCTGCTCTCCAGCCATTCCCAATATTTATGATTCTCCATTCAACATGTCACCCTATCATTATAACACTACATGATATATGCCATCCTGAGCCAGACCAATTATCCATACAATCCAATATTCTGTTTCTGACATACCACTAGAGGACACTGAACAGGGAACATGATAGACATGGTCCACTATGTCCACGTTTGACTCAAAATATTAGAAGATTGGTTGATGGTGGTCAAGGAGTTTAAGCCTTATTTGCAAAATTTGTACTTAGAATGTAGAATGTACTCATATAGAACTTATATAAATAAAAATTAATTTTTTAGAGGGTCACATTAGCCACTCTTCAATTAACAACTAAATCTTTGCAAGGCCTTAGGTGATTTGGGGGAAACTAGAATACACCACTCCCGTAATGTGTTATTTAAAGTAGTCTTGCTCTTCTCACTAACAGGCTTGTAAGTACTAATGCAGATTCCTGAATTGGGACTATTTCTAATAGCAAGACTAGACAAGCTTGACCCATCTAACAGATAAAGAACACTCTTGATTCTTCACCAGCTTTTGGTGGGAAGTGACCCCCCCACACACCTCAGGTCCTTGTTAACTTAACTAAATTCAAATGGCAAGTTGCGCAAGCAAACTTTCTCTATATAAACGTCATTCTCTAACAAGACCCACACTGATTTATTAGCTCTCATATGAGCAGATCCATCCAATGCATAATGTTTTATATTGCAAATCTTTGAGGGCTACTGATGGTTATTACTAGCACACTATGCAATGGGCTGGCTGGAAAGACCAGCCTAATTCATGAGCAGCCATCCTTTCTATGCCATGCAGACATGGAAATTCCTCTTTGATTTGTGGCTTTAATTATGGCTTCCAAAACCCATCATTATTTATGACTCTTTTATTTACTTTTATTTTGAGATGGAGTTTCGCTCTTGTTGCCCAGGCTGGAGTGCAATGGCGTGATCTCGGCTCACTGCAACCTCCGGCTCCCAGGTTCAAGCGACTCTGATGCCTCAGCCTCCTGAGTACCTGGGATTACAGGTGTGCGCCAGCATGCCCAGGTAATTTTTTTTTTTCTTTTTGTAATTTTAGTAGCGACAGGGTTTAACCATATTGGCCAGGCTGGTCACGAACTCCTGACCTCAGGTGATCCACCTGCCTTGGCCTCCCAAAGTGCTGGAATTACAGCCGTGAGCCACCATGCCCGCCGACTCTGATTTTTAAGTTGAAAGTCAATGGGAAACAGGTTACCTGATAGGAAAGAACTCTGCAGCTCAAAGCAGTTCATATGCTCCATTTTAATGTTACCCATCTCCATTCTCCTGCCAACTCGCCCACTTGAGGGAGGGAGTTAGAGAAGATGAGGGTGGTAAAGTCTACATGGCGTTAATGAATGAATGAATGGAACAATATTACTTACAAATGCAATGAGTTCTCTAGTCAGACTTGAGGTAGATGCAAAAGAAAAAAATGGTTACAGAAGACAGTCAAAATCTTTGGGATGAGTGTTGGGGTATAG
>NW_026659901.1:0-3320 GCF_009828535.3 Hylobates moloch | reverse complement strand
CTATACCCCAACACTCATCCCAAAGATTTTGACTGTCTTCTGTAACCATTTTTTTCTTTTGCATCTACCTCAAGTCTGACTAGAGAACTCATTGCATTTGTAAGTAATATTGTTCCATTCATTCATTCATTAACGCCATGTAGACTTTACCACCCTCATCTTCTCTAACTCCCTCCCTCAAGTGGGCGAGTTGGCAGGAGAATGGAGATGGGTAACATTAAAATGGAGCATATGAACTGCTTTGAGCTGCAGAGTTCTTTCCTATCAGGTAACCTGTTTCCCATTGACTTTCAACTTAAAAATCAGAGTCGGCGGGCATGGTGGCTCACGGCTGTAATTCCAGCACTTTGGGAGGCCAAGGCAGGTGGATCACCTGAGGTCAGGAGTTCGTGACCAGCCTGGCCAATATGGTTAAACCCTGTCGCTACTAAAATTACAAAAAGAAAAAAAAAAATTACCTGGGCATGCTGGCGCACACCTGTAATCCCAGGTACTCAGGAGGCTGAGGCATCAGAGTCGCTTGAACCTGGGAGCCGGAGGTTGCAGTGAGCCGAGATCACGCCATTGCACTCCAGCCTGGGCAACAAGAGCGAAACTCCATCTCAAAATAAAAGTAAATAAAAGAGTCATAAATAATGATGGGTTTTGGAAGCCATAATTAAAGCCACAAATCAAAGAGGAATTTCCATGTCTGCATGGCATAGAAAGGATGGCTGCTCATGAATTAGGCTGGTCTTTCCAGCCAGCCCATTGCATAGTGTGCTAGTAATAACCATCAGTAGCCCTCAAAGATTTGCAATATAAAACATTATGCATTGGATGGATCTGCTCATATGAGAGCTAATAAATCAGTGTGGGTCTTGTTAGAGAATGACGTTTATATAGAGAAAGTTTGCTTGCGCAACTTGCCATTTGAATTTAGTTAAGTTAACAAGGACCTGAGGTGTGTGGGGGGGTCACTTCCCACCAAAAGCTGGTGAAGAATCAAGAGTGTTCTTTATCTGTTAGATGGGTCAAGCTTGTCTAGTCTTGCTATTAGAAATAGTCCCAATTCAGGAATCTGCATTAGTACTTACAAGCCTGTTAGTGAGAAGAGCAAGACTACTTTAAATAACACATTACGGGAGTGGTGTATTCTAGTTTCCCCCAAATCACCTAAGGCCTTGCAAAGATTTAGTTGTTAATTGAAGAGTGGCTAATGTGACCCTCTAAAAAATTAATTTTTATTTATATAAGTTCTATATGAGTACATTCTACATTCTAAGTACAAATTTTGCAAATAAGGCTTAAACTCCTTGACCACCATCAACCAATCTTCTAATATTTTGAGTCAAACGTGGACATAGTGGACCATGTCTATCATGTTCCCTGTTCAGTGTCCTCTAGTGGTATGTCAGAAACAGAATATTGGATTGTATGGATAATTGGTCTGGCTCAGGATGGCATATATCATGTAGTGTTATAATGATAGGGTGACATGTTGAATGGAGAATCATAAATATTGGGAATGGCTGGAGAGCAGGCTGAGTGAAAATGCTTGCTGGGGTAGACATGCCATAACATTCTGCCTCCAGCTCCAGCTCTGCTTATGTCTAGGCCAATAAAGGGATCTCATTGGGTATGTTTTATTGTGTTTATTTTTTTCCCCCTTTTCCACTTAAAGCTGATTATGGTGTGGCTACTGAGGGCTTGGTGGCTTTGTGTGAAATGGCTCAGTGTCCCTGAACCACTTGAAGGTGGCAGACAGTGTACCTTACTGTGCTTGCCCCTTCATCTGGAATGTTCTTTTTCCCTTTCCCAGATTCTCACCCTCTTCCCACGTGGCAGATTTCTGTTCAACCTTCAAGGCCCAAATCACATACCACATGTGTTCTAGGGAAGCTTTCTCCCATCTCTTCACTCTCTTCCAAGTGGAGCTGCGTCCCTCCTGTTTGTCTGTGCTTATGTCCCATGGTGCTTGCCACCATGGCATTGCGGGTAGTGATGTACATGATGATCTTTTTTCTCATGGGGGCTTACGGTGTCCAGGGACCACTACTCTGTTGAATTAGGTTTGCCGTTGTTGCCTGCTGTGAACCATGAGGAAGGAGGGGATGTTCAAGGTCAGTCTGCTGTCAGCATGCTTTGTTTCTGTATTGATCTTCCAATCCTTTTTTTTTTTTTGGCTGTAAAATGACCTGTAAAATTTCTTTTCTATTTATTAGATTATATCTGCTATAGTTGAACCTGCAATGCACAGTCACCTAATGTTATGCTTAACATATTAATTCGTATGTGGCCTGCTTTAGGACAGATTGGTGTCTGGTGAAAAACATTGACCCACAGGTGAGGACTCAGGAGTCCGTGGTGTGTTTCACTACAGCGTCCTCATCTGATTTCCTTTATGCCCTAACATATGTTAAGTGATAGAGATACTGACAGGGTTTGATAACCCTTGAGTAACTAGTTAACATAGAGGAGGGTAAATCCTTTTTTCTCAATGTTGTAGTTTCCAGAAATATTTTTCTCTGGTGGGCCTTTTAGTCAGAGAAGAGTTCCTTTTTTTTTTTTTTTTTTTTTTTAATGTAGTCTCCTAACATCAGGGGCAAGGTATAATAAACCCTGTTATTCTCTGCAAAGTGGTCAGGACCTTCCTGAAGAGGAACTGATCTTGTTTTAGGTTGTGCGAGCTCAGAACCACCCTGGCCAACTTAGCAGTGGCTAGAAATGTAAATTCTGGACAATTATTATTATTATTTTTGAGACAGGGTCTCACTCTGTCTCCCAGGCTGGAGAGCAGTGGCACAATCAGCCCACTGCAGCCTCCACCTCCCAGGCTCAAGCGATCCTCCCACCTCAGCCTCCCTGATAGCTGAGGCTATCTGTAGAGGTGAGCTGTCTGTGTCTTAGCTATTGAAGTGGATAGTAGAGGTAAGCTGTCTATGTCCTAGCTTTTGAAGTGGTTTGGATGGTAGAGGTGAGCTGTCTATGTCTTAGCTATTAAAGTGGATTTTTAAACTGCACATCTCCCTGGAGGGCCAGGAGCAGCCACAGCTGCTGACTGTGGTGTAACAGAGCCGCAGGGGTTTTGGGCACACGGTTCAAGGTGGCTCGTGTGTGCAGAGCCAGGGGATGGGGGCTGAGCATATGGGACGGTAGGAGAGGCCACTGACCCCTGTGAATCACCATGGCCCTTCTCCAAGCCCTTTTCCTACTGCGCATTGCTAGCTTTAAATATTAATCATTTTTGTTAAAGAGTCAGTGGTGTCCCGTGTCAACTTGTCAGTAAACCTAGAAATTTAGAAAGTGGCAGAAACATAGAAAGCAGCTGCTGCTTAAAA
>NW_026659900.1:0-3321 GCF_009828535.3 Hylobates moloch | reverse complement strand
ATGGTTGCCTGCATACTGTGTGTGTGTGTGTGTGTGTGTGTGTGTGTATTGCAAATGGACACAAGGAAACTTTGGAGGGTCATGAAAATGTTCAAAACTATAACTGGCAGTTTCATGGGTGTATATATTTGTCAAAACTAGTCAAGTTATATACTTTAAATATGTGCAGTTTGTTGCACACAAATTATACCTTAATAAAGTTATAAAAAGAAAATGAATAACAATATCTATCCGTTGGCTACCTTTTTCCCTATATTTTTATTCTTTAGTTATTTTTACCAACATTTTTGATCTTTCTTATTTTTTTCTATGTGATCTCACTTTTTAAAATAAATGAGGATCGGCCGGGCGTGGTGGCTCACGCCTGTAATCCCAGCACTTTGGGAGGCCGAGGCAGGTGCATCACAAGGTCAGGAGATCGAGACCATCCTGGCTAACACGGTGAAAACCCGTCTCTACTAAAAATACAAAAAATTAGCCAGGCATGGTGGCAGGCGCCTGTAGTCCCAGCTACTCAGGAGGCTGAGGCAGGAGAATGGCATGAACCCAGGAGGTGGAGCTTGCAGTGAGCTGAGATCATGCCACTGCACTCCAACCTAGGCGACAGAGCAAGATTGTCTCAAAAAGTAAATAAATAAATAAATATAAAAAATAAATAAAATAAATGAGGATTGTGTGGTTTGGTAATATACTTTTTTCGCTGAATGCTTGCATCAGTATCCCATTATATATATATGTATGTATCACAATCCCCTACTGTTGAATATTTTGATCATTTATATTTTCTCTTTTAAATACTAGAATGACAAATAACCTTGTAGTTACACTTTTGTGTGTATCTGTAATATTTCCTTAGAACAAATTCCTAGGAGCACAATTTCTGGGTTAGAGGCATAGATTGCATATGATCTGTCCTCCAGCTTACCTCTTTACTCACTCTTGCCAAGCCCACTAAAGCATATCAACAAATAGCTCATTTATTCTTCTAACTGTGTAAGCCTTATTTTATCTATTTTGCTTTTCTGAATCTGTTTCTGAGCCTTTATGTGCAGAAATGTGTCTAACCACACACTGACTGCTAGATTTTAAGTATTTTGGCCTAGATCATCTGATACTGGGAAACAATCAGTTGTTAGCCTTAACTAGCCACATTTCCAGAGCAATCACACCACTAAAATAACTTAATTGTCTCAGTTATCTTCTACTTGGTGGTCACTGACTGACCTATGCCTTTTCCACCATCATTAGGATCATCACTATATTTTTACACTTGCTAATAGTTGCAAGCATTTATTAAGTATGTACTATGTTCCAGGCACCTCAAGCATTTATTAAATATGTACTACGTTCCAGGCACTATGCCTGATGCTTTCTCAGATTACCTCATTTAATCTTTGAGATGTATGTACTGGCCCTCATTTTATAGGTGGGGAAAGGTTAGTGTGGCAGAATCTGAATTTGAATCCAGTTCTACACAACACCAACACTCTTTCTGTTAAGCTATATTACCTGTCGACTCTAAGATAACCAGTAGGGCCTATGACTATATCCTCTGTAGCAGTGGTAAGAACTTAGTGTGGAACAAGATGTGGGAATCATGGAACAGAATAACTCATTCAATCAGTCAATTAAAAAAATTACTGAATGCCAACTATATTTCCAGCATTATTTGATGTGGTGGGAAAACAACAGTGAACAATCGCTAAATTTACATTTCCACATTTTGCTATTCTTGTACTTCATTGGGAACAAAAACCATTCTTCAGACTCATGCAAGTGTAGCATATTCAAACAGTACCTTCATTAGAGTAAATTATTACATAAACTTGTGTGCTATTTTCCTCACTAGACGAAATACTAGAGTATAATCATTTGATACTGTTTGATAGAATACATAAAACTTCAATGCTTCCTTGCCAACTAACTTCAGTTTTAGAAATAAGATTTTTTTATTTTAAAAAGTAAGCTGGCTCCTTCAAGAATCTCAAGAATCTTCAAGTGTCTCTTTTGGCTGGACAATAGCAGCTGCCCTGACAACAACAAATTAATTTCCTTCCTTCCTTCCTTCCTTCCTTCCTTCCTTCCTTCCTTCCTTCCTTCCTTCCTTAGCAGCTGCCCTGACAACAACAAATTAATTTCTTTCCTTCTTTCCTTCCTTCCTTCCTTTCTTTCTTTTTTTGAGACGGAGTTTTGCTCGTTGCCCAGGCTGGAGTGTAATGGTGCAATTTTGGCTCACTGCAACCTCCACCTCCCGGGTTTATGTGATTCTCCTGCCTCAGCCTCCTGAGTAGCTGGGATTACAGGTGCCCACCACCATGCGCAACCAATTTTTGTATTTTTAATAGAGACCGGGTTTCATCATGTTGGTCAGGCTGGTCTTGAACTCCTGACCTCAGGTGATCTACCTACCTCAGCCTCCCAAAGTGCTGGGATTACAGGCGTGAGCCACCGCGCCCAGCCAACAAATTCCTTCCCGATGCACGCTTAACCATTTGAGCTGGGGAGAGGCGATTCATTGTCCCTATGTATTTTGCACGTCCTTTTTATCATACACAAGAGAATGTAGTTTTCACAATACAAGAAGGGGGTTGTTCTTTCAGCTTCACTTTCAGTTCAAATGAACAAACACTGAATTAACTTCTTTCCTCTACAGATGCATATTTTATAGTACAATTTGTTCAAAAAAAGAATTTAAGATTTAAAATAACTAGTTCCTATGATCTGTAAGCCACATGAGTAGGTGCTACATGAATGAGATATAGCCCCTAATGGTACATTAAATAGGGGGAAAATCAAGAGTTTGTATAAGTAACTGGTAGAAAAATTAAATGAGCCCTCGGAGGCCAGCCTAGGAACTCATCTATCATAAACAACATTCTTTTTTCCCCAACCTTTGAGATGGAATCTCACTCTGTTGCTTAGGATGGAGTGTTATGGCATAATCGTGGCTCACTGCAGCCTCAAATTCTGGGCTCCAGTGATCCTGCCACCTCAACCTCCCAAGTCGCTAGGATTACAGGCATGTACCACCACGCCTGGATAATTTTTTTCTATTTTTAGAGAAAGGGGCTCACTATGTTGCCCAGGCTGGTCTTGAACTCCTAGTCGCAAGCCATCCTGTTGTCTCAGCCTCCCAAGTCCATACACAACATTATTTCTACAAGATCCAAAAAACTAACTTCTATTCTTTAGAAATGCTCATCACTTATACGCTGGAGACCATTTGTATTGAGTTTCTTCATTGATTTTACTAGTAAACCAAATTTAATGTCAAGCAAGAGGACACTCTTATTTCTCTTTTAGACTTAAAATGGCAAATTT
>NW_026659899.1:0-3321 GCF_009828535.3 Hylobates moloch | reverse complement strand
GAGAGGGCATCCCTGTCTTGTGCCAGTTTTCAAAGGGAATGCTTCCAATTTTTGCCCATTCAGTACGATATTGGCTGTGGGTTTGTCATAGATAGCTCTTATTGAGATACGTCCCATCAATACCTAATTTATTGAGAGTTTTTAGCATGAAGGGTTGTTGAATTTTGTCAAAGGCCATTTCTGCATCTATTGAGATAATCATGTGGTTTTTGTCTTTGGTTCTGTTTATATCCTGGATTACATTTATTGATTTGTGTATGTTGAACCAGCCTTGCATCCCAGGGATGAAGCCCACTTGATTATGGTGGATAAGCTTTTCGATGTGCTGCTGGATTCGGTTTGCCAGTATTTTATTGAGGATTTGTGCATCAATGTTCCTCAAGGATATTGGTCTAAAATTCTCTTTTCTGGTTGTGTCTCTGCCCAGCTTTGGTATCAGGATGATGCTGGCCTCATAAAATGAGTTAGGGAGAATTCCCTCTTTTTCTATTGGTTGGAATAGTTTCAGAAGGAATGGTACCAGTTCCTCCTTGTACCTCTGGTAGAATTTGGCTGTGAATCCATCAGGTCCTGGACTCTTTTTGGTTGGTAAGCTATTGATTATTGCCACAATTTCAGAGCCTGTCATTGGTCTATTCAGAGATTCAACTTCTTCCTGGTTTAGTCTTGGGAGGGTGTATGTGTCAAGGAATTTATCCATTTCTTCTAGATTTTCTAGTTTATTTGCATAGAGGTGTTTGTAGTATTCTCTGATGGTAGATTGTATTTCTGTGGGATCAGTGGTGATATCCCCTTTATCATTTTTTATTGCATCTATTTGATTCTTCTCTCTTTTCTTCTTTATTAGTCTTGCTAGCAGTCTATCAATTTTGTTCATCTTTTCAAAAAAACAGCTCCTGGATTCATTAATTTTTTGAAGGGTTTTTGTGTCTCTATTTCCTTCAGGTCTCCTCTGATTTTAGTTATTTCTTGCCTTCTGCTAGCTTTTTTTTTTTTTTTTTGAGACGGAGTCTTGCTCTGTCACCCAGGCTGGAGTGCAGTGGTACGATCTCGGCTCACTGCAAGCTCCGCCTCCCGGGTTCATGCCATTCTCCTGCCTCAGCCTCTCCGAGTAGCTGGGACTACAGGCGCCTGCCACCACGCCCAGCTAATTTTTTTGTATTTTTAGTAGAGACGGGGTTTCACTGTGGTTTCGATCTCCTGACCTCGTGATCCACCCACCTCAGCCTCCCAAAGTGCTGGGATTACAAGCGTGAGCCACCACGCCCAGCCTCTCCTAGCTTTTGAGTGTGTTTGCTCTTGCTTTTCTAGTTCTTTTAATTGTGATGTTAGGGTGTCAATTTTGGATCTTTTCTGCTTTCTCTTGTGGGCATTTAGTGCTATAAATTTCCCTCTACACACTGCTTTGAATGTGTCCAAGAGATTCTGGTATGTTGTGGGAAGGGTATTCAGTTAGCAAAAGAGGAAGTCAAATTGTACCTGTTTGCAGATGACATGATTGTATATCTAGAAAACCCCATTGTCTCAGCCCAAAATCTCCTTAAGCTGATTAGCAACTTCAGCAAAGTCTCAGGATACAAAATCAATGTACAGAAATCACAAGCATTCTTGTACACCAATAACAGACAAACAGAGAGCCAAATCATGAGTGAACTCCCATTCACAATTGCTTCAAAGAGAATAAAATACCTAGGAATCCAACTTACAAGGGATGTGAAGGAAACCTTCAAGGAGAACTACAAACCACTGCTCAATGAAATCAAAGAGGATACAAACAAATGGAAGAACATTCCATGCTCATGGGTTGGAAGAATCAATATCGTGAAAATGGCCATACTGCCCAAGGTAATTTATAGATTCAATGCCATCCCCATCAAGCTACCAATGACTTTCTTCACAGAATTGGAAAAAACTACTTTAAAGTTCATATGGAACCAAAAAAGAGCCCACATCGCCAAGTCAATCCTAAGCCAAAAGAACAAAGCTGGAGGCATCACGCTACCTGACTTCAAACTATACTACAAGGTTACAGTAACCAAAACAGCATGGTACTGGTACCACAACAGAGACATAGATCAATGGAACAGAACGGAGCCCTCAGAAATGATGCCGCATATCTACAACTATCTGATCTTTGACAAACCTGACAAAAACAAGAAATGGGGAAAGGATTCCCTATTTAATAAATGGTGCTGGGAAAACTGGCTAGCCATATGTAGAAAGCTGAAACTGGATCCCTTCCTTACACCTTATACAAAAATTAATTCAAGATGGATTAAAGACTTACATGTTAGAACTAAAACCATTAAAATCCTACAAGAAAACCTAGGCAATACCATTCAGGACAAAGGCGTGGGCAAGGACTTCATGTCTAAAACACCAAAAGCAATGGCAACAAAAGCCAAAATTGACAAATGGGATCTAATTAAACTGAAGAGCTTCTGCACAACAAAAGAAACTACCATCAGAGTGAACAGGCAACCTACAGAATGGGAGAAAATTTTTGCAACCTACTCATCTGACAAAGGGCTAATATCCAGAATCAACAATGAACTCAAACAAATTTTCAAGAAAAAAACAAACAACCCCATCAAAAAGTGGGCAAAGGACATGAACAGACACTTCTCAAAAGAAGACATTTATGCAGCCAAAAAACACATGAAAAAATGCTCATCATCACTGGCCATCAGAGAAATGCAAATCAAAACCACAGTAAGATACCATGTCACACCAGTTAGAATGGCCATCATTAGAAAGTCAGGAAACAACAGGTGCTGGAGAGGATGTGGAGAAATAGGAACACTTTTACACTGTTGGTGGGACTGTAAACTAGTTCAACCATTGTGGAAGTCAGTGTGGAGATTCCTCAGGGATCTAGAACTAGAAATACCATTTGACCCAGCCATCCCATTACTGGGTATATACCCAAAGGATTATAAATCATGCTGCTATAAAGACACATGCACACGTATGTTTATTGCGGCACTATTCACAATAGCAAAGAATTGGAACCAACCCAAATGTCCAACCACGATAGACTGGATTAAGAAAATGTGGCACATAGACACCATGGAATACTATGCAGCCATAAAAAATGATGAGTTCATATTCTTTGTAGGGACATGGATGAAACTGGAAAACATCATTCTCAGTAAACTATCGCAAGGACAAAAAACCAAACACCGCATGTTCTCACTTATAGGTGGGAATTGAACAATGAGAACTCATGGACACAGGAAGGGGAACATCACACTCCGGGGACTGTTGTGGGGTGGGGGGAGGGGGGAGGGACAGCATTAGGAGATATACCTAATGCTAAAT
>NW_026659898.1:0-3321 GCF_009828535.3 Hylobates moloch | reverse complement strand
ATGTTGAATATCGGCCCCCACTCTCTTCTGGCTTGTAGAGTTTCTGCCGAGAGATCAGCTGTTAGTCTGATGGGCTTCCCTTTGTGGGTAACCTGACCTTTCTCTCTGGCTGACCTTAACATTTTTTCCTTCGTTTCAACTTTGGTGAATCTGACAATTATGTTTCTTGGAGTTGCTCTTCTCGAGGAGTATCTTTGTGGCATTGTCTGTATTTCCTGAATCTGAATGTTGGTCTGCCTTGCTAGATTGGGGAAGTTCTCCTGGATAATATCTTGCAGAGTGTTTTCCAACTTGGTTCCATTCTCCCTGTCACTTTCAAGTACACCAATCAGATGTAGGTTTGGTCTTTTCACATAGTCCCATATTTCTTGGAGGCTTTGTTCATTTCTTTTTATTCTTTTTTCTCTAAACCTTTCTTCTCACTTCATTTCACTCATTTCATCTTCCATCACTGATACCCTTTCTTCCAGTTGATTGCATCGGCTACCGAGGCTTCTGCAATCTTCACGTAGCTCTCAAAACTTGGCTTTCAGCTCCATCAGCTCCTTTAAGCCCTTCTCTGCATTGGTTATCTTTGTTATACATTCATCTATTTTTTTTTCAAAGTTTTTAACTTCTTTGCCATTGGTTTGAATTTCCTCCCGTAGCTCAGAGTAGCTTGATCATCTGAAACCTTCTTCTCTCAACTCGTCAAAATCATTCTCCATCCAGCTTTATTCCATTACTGGTGAGGAACTGCATTCCTTTGGAGGAGGAGAAGTGATCTGCTTTTTCGAATTTCCAGTTTTTCTGCTCTGTTTTTTCCCCATCTTTGTGGTTTTATCTACTTTTGGTCTTTGATGATGGTGATGTACAGATGGATTTTTGGTGTGGATGTCCTTTCTGTTTGTTTTCCTTCTAACAGACAGGACCCTCAGCTGCACGTCTGTTGGAGTTTGCTAGAGGTCCACTCCAGACCCTGTTTTGCTGGGTGTCAGCAGCGTTGACTGCAGAACTGCAGATTTTCATGGGCCACAAATTCAGCTGTCTGATTGTTCTTCTGGAAGTTTTGTCTCAGAGGAGTACCTGGCCGAGTGAGGTGTCAGTCTGTCCCTACTGGGGGGTGCCTCCCAGTTAGGCTGCTTGGGGGTCAGGGACTCATTTTAGGAGGCAGTCTGCCCCTTCTCAGATCTCCAGCTCCATGCTGGAAGAACCACTACTCTCTTCAAAGCTGTCAGAGGGGACATTTAAGAATGCAGAGGTTCCTGCTGTCTTTTTGTTTGTCTGTGCCCTGCCCCCAGAGGTGGAGCCTAGAGAGGCAGGCAGGCCTCCTTGAGCTGTGGTGGGCTCCACCCAGTTCGAGCTTCCTGGCTGCTTTGTTTACCTAAGCAACCTAGGCAATGGCGGGCACTCCTCCCCCAGCCTCGCTGCCGCCTTGCAGTTTGATCTCAGACTGCTGTGCTAGCAATCAATGAGACTCCGTGGGCGTAGGACCCTCCAAACCAGGTGTGGGACACAATCTCCTGGTGTGCCATTTTCCAAGCCCATTGGAAAAGCACAGTATTAGGGTGGGAGTGACCCGATTTTCCAGGTGCCGTCTGTTACCCCTTTCTTTGACTAGGAAAGGGAATTCCCTGACCCCTTGCACTTCCCAAGTGAGGCAATGCCTCGCCTGCTTCGGCTCATGCATGGTGCACTGCACCGACTGTCCTGCACCCACTGTTTGGCACTCCCTAGGGAGATGAACCTGGTACCTCAGATGGAAATGCAGAAATCACCCATCTTCTGCGTCGCTGACGCTGGGAGCTGTAGACCGGAGCTGTTCCTATTCGGCCATCTTGGCTTCACCCTCCGATCCTGACTTTTAGAGACTCTTACCAGGCCTGAAACAAATCAGAACAGAGGCTTCAAGATAGGTGACGTGCAGACATCTGTAGTCCCAGCTACTTGGGAGGCTGAGGCAGGAGAATAGCTTGAACTTGGGAGGCAGAGGTTGCAGCAGTGATCTGAGATCACGCCACGGCACTCCAGCCTGGGCTAGAGTGAGACTCAAAAAAAAAAAAAAAAAGATAGGTGAAGGAAGATAAAAATTAGAGTAAGTTTGGGGCACAGTTAATAGTTAAATGTCAAGGAATACTTATACATTGTCTGGGAATGTATAATATGAATCCATATCAGAACTCATGACTATCCGGCAAGGGAGAATCTATAACAGTCTACTACTACAAGTATTAGACTGTTTCAATAAAACTCAGAGGCGATTAGGGAGAGTTGAAATAATTTAAAAAAATTTTCAGTTTTTTGGTGTTGTGGTGTGGTAGTGTGGGTCCTACAAGAGAGAGATACAAAGATAAAGTTTAATAAAAAAATTTTTTTTTAAAAAAAAAAAAAAAAAAAAAAACTTGTGAAGGAAAATGAAGAGAAGTCAGGAAAGATGGGGAGAGACATCAGACCTTCATGCACAAGTGATTCCTAAGTGAGGGAGAAAGGGAAACGAGTTGGGGTGGGGGCAATCTAACTGGCCATGGAATCCAAGGAAGGTGTGGCAAGTCCTCTGGGGAGTCTTTGAGCCAAAGTCAGATATCAGAGGAGTCTCCTGTTTTCCAGAAACAGGTTGTAGTACCTCTGCTAAGCTAAGCCATTGACTGGGAGCAATCTACAATGAGCATTGTCTTAGCAAAACACATTGATAGATTTCAGAACACAGGTAGAGCCTTACATCAGTTCTACTATCTGTAGTTAGACATCTGCAAGGTGCATTCCCATGGCCAACATGTGCGCATATATGAGGATATAAAAAATATTTTTTCATGGAAGAAGTACTTGGAATCTTATTTAAAATAAAAGAGAAATATAAGTTTGAAAAGGGAAGGTAACAATGAATTGAAAAATAAAATAGAACATCTGTTCTTTAAAAGCAGACAATATGAAATGAATAGAAACTTTATTAAACAAAGAAATCTAAAAAATGAATAGTGAACAGCAAGGTAAAATAATATTATATGGAAAATTAGACAGGATGAATAAATGAATATTTCATTAATAACATTGAGCGTGAACATACTGAGTTCTTCTTTGAAAAAGACAAAGACCATCAGATTTTTTAGGTTGTATTATATTTATGGTAAACAAAATTTAAAAATAAGTGTGACTGTAAATAAAAAAATGAGCTAACAAATACTAGTCAAATGAAAACTAAAGGAAATTGGGATTGGTAACATTCAGGAAAAGAAGGATTTTTTATTTTGAAACCCTGTAGTGGATGGTGCTTTGTCCCTTAAAAAGATGAATTTAAGTCCTAATCCCAGTGCCTATGAAAGTGGCATTATTTGGAAGTAGGTT
>NW_026659897.1:0-3323 GCF_009828535.3 Hylobates moloch | reverse complement strand
CCTTATAGTGGAAAAAGGAATATATTCACATAAAAACAACACAGAAGTATTCTGTGAAACTCCTTTCTGTTCTGTGCATTTAACTATCAGAGTTCTACCTTACTTTTGATTGAGCAGTTCTGAAACACTCTTTCTGTATAAACTGCAAGTGGACATTCGGAACGCTAAGGGCCTCCAGTGGAAAAAGGAATGCCTTCAAATAAAAACTACACAGAAGCATTCTGTGAAACATCTTTCTGTTCTGTGCATTCAACTAACAGAGTAGAAGCTTACTTTTGATGGAGGAGTTCTGAAACACCCTTTCTGTAGGAACTGCAACTGGACATTTGGAGCGCTAAGTGGCCTATTGTGGCAAAAGGAATATATTCAAATTAAAACTACACAGAAGCATTCTGTGAAAGGCCTTTCTGTTCTGTGCATTCAACTAATAGAGTTGAAACTTACCTTTGATTGAGCAGTTCTGAAACACACTTTCTGTAGAATCTGCGAGTGGACACTCAGAGCTCTAAGGGGCCTGAAGTGCAAAAAGGAATATCTTCGAATAAAAACTACACAGAAGCATTCTGTGAAACTTCTTTCAGTTCTTTGCAATCCACTGACAGAGTTGAAGTTTCCTTTGGATTGAGCATTTCTGAAACACTCTTTCTGTAGAAACTGCAAGTGGACATTCGGAGCGCTAAGGGGGCTATCGTGGAAATAGGAATATGTTCAAATAAAAACCACACAGAAGCATTCTGCGACTCTTCTTTCTGTTCTGTGCATTCAACTAACAGAGTTCAAACTTACTTTTGATTGAGCAGTTCTGAAACCCTCTTTCTGTAGAAACTGGAGGCGGACATTCAGAGCGCTAAGGGGCCTACAGTGGAGAAAGGAATATCTTCTAATGAAAACTACACAGAAGCATTCTGTGAAAGTTCTTTCTGTTCTGTGCATTCAACTAACAGTGGTGAAGCTTCCTTTTGATTGATTAGTTCTGAAACACTCTTTCTGTAGAAACAGCAAGTCGCCATTCGGAGTGCTAAGTGGCCTATAGTGCCAAAAGGAATATATTCAAATGAGAACTACACAGAAGCATTATGCGAAACTTCTTTCTGTTCTGTGCATTCAACTAACAGTGTTGAAGCTTACTTTTGATTGAGCAGTTCTGAAACACTGTTTCTGTAGGAACTGCAAGTGGACATTCGGAGCGCTAAGGAGCGTATAGTGGAGAAAGCAATATCTTCAAATGAAAACTACACAGAAGGATTCTGTGAAATTTCTTTTGTTCTGTCCATTCAACTAACAGAGCTGAAGCATACTTTTCATTGATTAGTTCTGAAACACTCTTTCTGTAGAAACTGCAAGTGGACATTCTGAGCACTAGGGCTGCTATAGTGGAAAAAGGAATATCTTCAATTAAAAACTACAAGGAAGAATTCTGTGAAACTGTTTTCTCTTCTTTGCATTCAACTAACAGAGACGAACATTACATTTGATTGAGGAGTTCTGAAACCCTCTTTTGTAGACACTGCAATTGGACATTCAAAGCTCTACGGGGCCTATAGTGGAAAAAGGAATATCTTCAATAAAAAATACAGAGAAGCATTCTGCGAAACATATTTCTGTTCCGTGGATTCAACTAACGGAGTAGAAGCTTAGTTTTGATTCACCAGTTCTGAAACACTCTTTCTGTAGAAACTGCAAATGGACTTTCAGAGTGCTAAGGGGCCTCCACTGTAAAAAGGAATATCTTCAAATAAAAAACACACAGAAGCATTCTGTGAAACTTTTTTCTGTTCTGTGCATTCAACTAACAGACTTGACCATTACTTTTGATTGAGCAGTTCTGAAACACTCTTTCTGTAGAAACTGCAAGCGGACACTCAGAGGGCTAAGGGACCTATAGTGGAAAAAGGAACACGTTCAAATAAAAACTAGAGAGAAACATTCTGCGAAAGTCCTTCCTGTTCTGTGCATTCAACTAATAGAGTTTAACCTTTCTTTTGAATAATCTGTTCTGAAAGACTCTTTCTGTTGAAACTGCATGTGGACGTAAGGACCGCTAAGGGACCTATAGTGGAAAAAGAAATATATTCAAATAAAAACTACACAGAAGCATTCTGTGAAACTTCTTTGTGTTCTGTGCATTCAACTAATAGAGTTTAACCTTTCTTTTGAATAATCAGTTCTGAAAGACTCTTTCTGTTCAAACTTCATGTGGACGTATGGAGCGCTAAGGGGCCTATAGTGGAAAAAGGAATATCTTCAAATACAAACTACACAGAAGCATTCTGTAAAACTTCTTTGTGTTCTGTGCATTCAACTAACAGAGTTGAACCTTTCTTTTGATTGAGCAATTCTGAAACACTCTTTCTGTAGAAACTGCAAAAGGACTTTCGGAACCCTAAGGGGCCTCTAGTGGAAAAAGGAATATCTTCAAATAACAACTACAGAGAAGCATTCTGTGCAACTTCTTCCCGTTCTCTGTATTCAACTAACAGTTATGAAACTTACTGTTGATTTAGCAGTTCTGAAACACTCTTTCTGTAGAAACTGCCAGTGGACATTCTGAGCGCTAAGGAGCCTATAGTGGAAATGGAATGTCTTCAAATAAAAACGACACAGAAGCATTCTGCGAATCTTCTCTCTTTTCTGTACATTCAACTAAGAGAGTAGAAACTTAATTTTGATTGAGCAGTTCTGAAACCCTCTTCTGTAGAAACTGCAAGTGCACCATCTAAGCGCTAAGTGGAGAAAGGAATATCTTCAAATAAAATCTACACAGAAGCATTCTGTGAAAATGCCTTCTGTTCTGTGCATTCAACTAACAGAGTTGAAGCTTCCTTTTGATTTACCAGTTCTGAAACACATTTCCTGTAGAAACTGAAAGTGGATGTTCGGAGCGCTAACTGCTTTAAAGTGGAAAAAGGAATATATTCACATAAAAACAACACAGAAGCATTCTGTGAGACTCCTTTGTGTTCTGTGCATTCAACTATCAGAGTTCTACCTTACTTTTGATTGAGCAGTTCTGAAAGACTCTTTCTGTAGAAACTGCAAGTGGACATTCGGAGCGCTAAGGGCCTCCAGTGGAAAAAGGAATGCCTTCAAATAAAAACTACACTGAAGCATTCTGTGAAACATCTTTCTGTTCTGTGCATTCAACTAACAGAGTAGAAGCTTACTTTTGATGGAGGAGTTCTGAAACACCCTTTCTGTAGGAACTGCAACTGGACATTTGGAGGGCTAAGGGGCCTATTGTGGCAAAAGGAATATATTCAAATTAAAACTACACAGAAGCATTCTGTGAAATTCCTTTCTGTTCTGTGCATTCAACTAATAGA
>NW_026659896.1:221-3324 GCF_009828535.3 Hylobates moloch | reverse complement strand
CGATCTCAGCTCACTGCAAGCTCCGCCTCCCGGGTTCACGCCATTCTCCTGCCTCAGCCTCTCCGAGTAGCTGGGACTACAGGCGCCCGCCACCACGCCCGGCTAATTTTTTGTATTTTTAGTAGAGATGGGGTTTCACCGTGGTCTCGATCTCCTGACCTCGTGATCCGCCCTCCTCAGCCTCCCAAAGTGCTGGGATTACAGGTGTGAGCCACCGCGCCCGGCCTAAACAATTCTTAAAATGCTAAACTTGATCCTACCTCAGACCTCTTGGCCAGACTGACTTCCTTCCAGGGCATATGTCACCTCCTCAGAGAAGCCTTCCCTGATTACTCTATTTTTGTCCTTCTTTTCTGCTTTCCCTTGCTTTAGAATTCTTTGAGATGAGGTCTCCCTATGTTGCCCAGGCTGGTCTTGAACTCCTGGGCTTTAAGTGATCCTCTTGCCTCAGCCTCCTGAGTAGCTGGGATTACAAGGGTGTGGAGCCCTGTGCCTCGATTCTTGCTTTGGGATTCCTCCTGCTTCCTGAAATTAGACTATGCATTTGTGTGTTATTATCTGTCTCACTGTATTTATTTTTATTTTAATTTTTATTTTATTTATTTATTTTGAGATGGAGTCTCACTCTGTTGCTATTTTAATTTTATTTTATTTATTTATTTTGAGACGGAGTCTCACCCTGTCACCTAGGGTGTAGTACAGTGGCACAATCTTGGCTCACTGCAACCTCGGCCTCCTGGGTTCAAGCAATTCTCCTACCTCAGCCTCCCAAGTAGCTGGGATTATAGGCGCCTGCCACCACGCCCAGCTAATTTTTTTTTCTTTGTATTTTTAGTAGAGACAGGGTTTCACCATGTTGGTCAGGCTGGTTTCGAACTCCTGACCTCAAGTGATCCACCCCGCTCAGCCTCCCAAAGTTCTGGGATTACAGACGTGAGCCACCGCACCCAGCCTCACTCTAATATCAGTGAGGACAGAGGAGCTGGGTCTGTTTTGTTCCTAGCTGTCTTCCCAACACCCAGAACGGTGCCTGGGCACTTCATCAATACGGAGTCTTGCTCTGTAGCCCAGGTTGGAGTGCAATGGCGCGATCTCGGCTCACTGCAACCTCCGCTTCCCGGATTCAATGAATGAATGAAGGAATGAGTGAAGGAAGGAAGGAATGAATGATGCAGGGGCCAAGAGGCCATGCTAGCATGGTGTAGAGGACTCCATAGTGTCCTGCTGTGGTCATCTTTCCCTTGGTGCTTCCCCATTGCCTCATGGAGTGGGTGAAATGTTCTCATTTCACAGCCCAGAACAGGGAGGCTATTATGCCGTATGTGTGGCCTGACCAGGGAGCCCCAGCCAGAGCCGACCCGGCTGGGATCAGAAGCCAGCTGTGGGCTGAGCATGGTGGTCCACGCCTGTCATCCCATTTTGGGAGGCTGAGGTGGGAGGATCGCTTGAGGCCAGGAGTTTGAGACCAGCCAGGGCAACATAGTGAGACCCCATCTCTACAAAAAATACAAGAATTAGCTGGGCTTGGGTCCAGCTACTAGGGAGGTTGCAGTGAACTGCCAAAAAATAAAATAAAATAAAATAAAATAAATAAAAATAAAATAAAATAAAATAAAATAAAATAAAATAATAAAATAAAAAGAAGCCACCTGCAGAAGGGCACTCCTTCCATGGTCCTCCCAGGGATTTTTTTTTTTTTTTTTTTGAGACACAGTCTCGTTCTGTCACCCGGGCTGGAGCGCAGTGGTGTGATCTCAGCTCACTGCAGCCTCTGCCTCTCCCAGGGAGATGCTGGTCAGAGTCTTGACTGGGAGACAGGTCCATACAGATCCCTGGATGTCAAATTCTCCATCTGAGCAAGGGGAAGTGATAATTGATCATTCCCAGCCCCTCCCCTAGGCTCTAGGACCCCACCCACCCTGGTTTCCCTCCCATCTCTCTGGCCATCCCTTCTCCTCTCTATTGCCCTCTGGCCACCCCCTGTTGCTGACTCCTGCCTGTCTTCCCCTCAGGCTTCTCACACCCAGCAGCACCCAATCTGGCAGCAGCAACTTCTCCCCAAACCCACCCCTTGTCCAGGTTCCCTCCCCAGGGGCAGTTCCATCTGCCTCTCCTTTGCAGATGCTCCTCCCTCTGCCTGCCACACCCTTCCCCCTCAGAGCTCTCCCATGCCCCCAACCTACCCAAATCCCTCCCAGCATTGCCCATCTCAGAGCGGCCTGAGCGTCTCCCCAAGGAACCACCACAGTTTCTACAATGAAGTTGTGTGTTCCGGGGTTTGCTTAACATTTATCTTCCCAACTAGCTGCTAAGCTCCAATCGAGCAGGGCCCTCGGCTGTTTTAATTCCCGTATCTTCAGTACCCAGTGTAGACATGGGCACTCTGCAAGACCCTAACGTTTGCTGAATAATGAATCAATGGGTGTGTGTGTGTGTGTGTATGGGTAGATGGACGGGTGGGTGGGAAATGTGGGGTGAGGGAGGAGAGGATGGATGGGCAGATGGATGAAAGGTGAGTGGAGGGATGGTTGAATAGGGAATGGGAGATGGAGGGATACGGGATGAAAAGTGGATGGGTGGGGGATGGGAGGGTGTGTGTGTGTGTGTGTGTGTGTATGAATGTATAGATGGATGGGTGGATGAATGAGTGTGTGATGATGGATGGATGGACGGATGGATGGGTGGATGGATGAATGGATGGGTGGGTGGGCAGATGGATGGATGGATGGAAGGATGGATGGATAAATGGATGGATGGATAAATGGATGAATGGATGGATAGATGGGTAGATGCATGCACGAACGGATAAATGTATGGGTAGGTGGATAGGTGAATGGGTGGATGGATGGATGGATGGGTGCATGGATGGATGGATGGATGGATGGATGGATGGATGGATAGCTGCATGGATGGATGGGTGGATGGTGGGTGGATGCGTGGATGGATGGATGATGGATGGATGAGTGAATGGTTGGGTGTGTTGATGGATAGGTGGATGGCTGGGTTGATGGATGGATGAGTGGATGAATGGATGGTGAGTGGGTGGATGGGTGGACGGGTGGATGGCTGGGTTGATGGATGGATGAGTGGATGAATGGATGGT